>NC_135617.1:42847424-43150454 GCF_053574225.1 Canis aureus | reverse complement strand
AATATATGAATTAAAATTATCTGGTGTTAAAAATAAAAAAAATTATTTTTAAAAGGTAGAATAAAGTTTCAGGTATTTTTTAGACCAATTTTAAGAGGTCTTATATTCATGTAATTGAAGTTTCAGTAGGAAGGAAGAAAGCAATTAGTATAGAAAAAGTATTTGAAAATGTAATCGTCAGATATCCCAAATGTAGTGAATGACAAACATGTACACATTTAAGAAGCTCAGTAAACTTCAAGCATAATTAAATGCAATGAAAACAATGATTAAAAACATAATAAACTAATGAAAAGTAAGTTTAAATTTTTAAATCTTCAAAGTATCCAGAAAAAAAGGTAGCACATTAAATACATTAAGAACAAAAATTTGTATTATTGTGGATATTACATAAAATCCATGGACTCCAGAAGTCACTGGAACATTATGTTTAAAATGCTGCAAGAAAAATATTGTAAATATGGATTTTATGTTCAATAAAAATATTCCTCAATTAAAGCAAAATTAAAGGCATTACTAGGTGTAGGAAAACTGAGAGACTTTGTTTCCAGCAGACTTGCACTAAGAGATGTGCTAAATTAAGTTCTTCTAGTTTAAGGAAAATTATAATAAAGGGAAATCTGGTTCTAGAACAATAGAAATGGTAAATCTCTAGGAAAATATAAAATGTTTTCCATCTTAATATTATATGTGTAAATATTGAACACAAAATAAAAACATTTATTCACTGGTATATACATGCATAAATAAAATAATCTGGTATGGTTTTTGATGTATGTAGATATAATTATGTATAGCAGCTATAAAAAGTTGGTTGAAGTAAGGTGGTAGGTAAATGGATCCATATGGTTGCAAGTCTTCAAAATTTTACTTGGGATGTTAAAATATTAACCATAAATAAATGGAGAATGTGAGCTATGAATATTGGAATTCTAAGAACAAGAACTCAAAAAATTTAATGTAGGGGCACCTGGGTGGCTCAGTGGTTGAGCGTCTGCCTTTGGCTCAGGTCATGATCCTGGGGTCTTGAGATCGAGTCCTGCATCAGGCTCCCTACAGGAAGCCTACTTCTCCCTCTGCTTATGTCTCTGCCTCTCTCCCTGTCTCTCATGAATAAATAAATAAAATATTTTTAAAAATTCAATGTAAGGAGATCCAGCTAAGTACTGTATATAAAACAAAATAGAATACTAAAATATTCAAATAATTTTTTAAAAGAAAGTGAAACAAGGAGAAAAAAAAACAGAAGATAGACACAAATAATAAAATAATAGAAAACATGAAAATATATCCCACAAAATCACAATTATATTCAAAGCAATTAGTAAAAAAAAAAATTGAAAACTGACAGTAGCCAATTATATGTTGTCTACATAAAACCCATTTTAATTATTGACACAGATTCAAGTAAAAAAGTAAAACAATTTTTAAACTATAATCCAAACACTAATAGAAGAAAAGTTGGGTGCCTATATTAATATTAGAAAAGCTGATTTCAGATTAAGTGATATCACCATGAATAAAAAAGGATATTACATAATTATAAAAGTGTCAACTCACAAAGAAAAAGTTATAACAATAAATGTTTTTTGCAAACGTAATAGGAATAAAGCCTCTGAATATATAAAACAACCACATAACTGAGAGAAAACTAGAAACTAAAATTTCAGTCAGAGGCTTCAACATTCTTGTTTTAGTACACTGCAGTAGAAAGAAAAGTAGTAAGCATTTTGAGGACTATTTAAATAATTAAGAACATTATTAACCAACATTATATAATTGACATGTATGGAAGATTCCATCCAACAACAGAAGTATATGTTTTCTTTTCAAGTGCATTTGGAACACTCATCAACAAAGGCTGTATCCTAAATACAAAATGTTTATTATGAGTTTAAAATTAGTAGATAAATTCACCACAAAATAACTACACTAGAAATCAGTAACAGAAAGATATCTATAAAAGTCATCAAATAATTTAATATTAAAACACATTCTATTAAATAATGAATGGATTTAAGGAAATTACAAGGGAAATTAGACAATATCTCAAATGGAATGAAAATGAAATTGGATATCAAAATGTGTGAGATGTAGCTAAAACAATGTTTATAGTAAAATTTATGGTATTAAATACTTACATTAGAAGAATAAATTCAAGTCAATTATCTAAATTTCCATTAAAAAAAAAAAGCAGAAAAAAGAACAGGAACTTACCCAAATCCATAGAGGAAAGAAATAATAAATATAAGAGCAGGAAAATAACAGAAAATATCAATAAAACAAAAATAAGACTAGTATAGTTAATCTCTAGCCCGACTTTCCCCAAAATACTGGTTTAAGAAATGAAAGATGTGGGGATCCCTGGGTGGTGCAGAGGTTTGGCGCCTGCCTTGGCCCAGGGCGCGATCCTGGAGACCCGGGATCAAATCCCACATCAGGCTCCCGGTGCATGGAGCCTGCTTCTCCCTCTGCCTGTGTCTCTGCCTCTCTCTCTCTCTCTCTGTGACTATCATAAATAAATAAATAAATAAATAAATAAATAAATAAATAAATAAATAAAAAATTCATTAAAAAAAAAAAAGAAATGAAAGATGTGATATCACAACAAATACCAGAGATAATAAAAGGATAATAAAAAAACATCGTGAACTATTTTATGCCATTAAATTATATAATTTAGATAGTATGGTTCAATTCCTTGACAGACATAGTGTTCACTCAAAAATAGAGAAAAAGAGAGAGAGAAAGAGAGAGAAGGGAAGTTTGAATAATATTTACTAAAGAAATTGAATTCATAGATGTAAACTTTTAGAAATGAAAAATCCGGGCCCAGATGGCTTCATCTGTGATTTCTATAAATATTTTTAAAAGATTATACTGGGGATGCATGTGTGGCTCAGTGGTTGAGTGTCTGCCTTCAGCTCAGGGCATGATTCCAGAGTCCCGGGATGGAGTCCCACATTGGGCTCCCTGCATGAAGCCTGCTTCTCCTCCCTCTGCCTGTGTCTCTGCCTCTCTTGCTGTGTATCTCTCATGAATAAATAAATAAAATCTTAAAAAAAAAAAAAGATTATATCGGGATCCCTGGGTGGCACAGCGGTTTGGCGCCTGCCTTTGGCCCAGGGCGCGATCCTGGAGACCCGGGATCGAGTCCCACATCGGGATCCCGGTGCATGGAGCCTGCTTCTCCCTCTGCCTGTGTCTCTGCCTCTCTCTCTCTGTGTGACTATCATAAATAAATGAAAATAAATAAATAAATAAATAAATAAATAAATAAATAAATAAAATTTAAAAAAAAAGATTATATCAATCCTACACAAATTGGTTTTGTGAAGCCACACTTAATACTGATATAAAATTAAAACAGACACATTATAAGGAAATAAAACTACAGATTAATATTCCTCATGAACTTCGATGCAAAAATTATCAAGAATTGCGAATAGAGTTCTGCAATATATGATAATATATTAAGAACAAAGGGGGATTATTTTGAGAATGTAAAGCCAATCCACATTTCAAACTCTATCAAACATCACATCAGCAGATGAAAGAAAACTGTATGAGCATCTCAACAGATAGATATGAAATACCTGAGAATATTCAACAACTATTCATGATAAAATCTCCCATCAAAATAGAGAACTCCCTTTCATTATAAAGAACATCTACAAAAAAATGTACAGCTAATATACAAATTAATGATGAATGATAGAATGCTTTCTCTCTAGCATTGGAAACAAAGCAAGTGTATCTGCTCATACAAATACTTATAGTGGTTTTATTCATTATCATTAAAAAAATGAAACAACTCAAATGTCTTTCATCTTAACCTTAATCTAGCAAATAATTAAACTAACTGTGATGCATCCACAGAATGGAATACCATTCAACAATTAAAAGTAGCAAGTTATTCATACCCCACTTGTAAAGATTGCAAATGTATTTTTCTAAGTGAAAAAGCATATATACATAAGTATATGTATTTTCCAAAATATAATATGTATATTCCTTTCAGGAATACTGTGTAATAATCACAAATCTAAGAATTAAAAGCAGATTAAGGGTTGCCATGGGCTTGGTGATGGGAGGAAGACTGAAAATTTACCATATAAGGGAATGTAGGGGCCAATGGAACTATTCCATATTGTGATTATAGTGGTGACTAACAGGCAGTATGCATTTATCATAACTGTATGCCAGAAAAAAAAAGAAAAACTGTATGCCAGAGATTTCTTTCAGAAGATGCAGCCAAAAAAAAAAAAAAATCAGGTATGTATCCAATGCATTGGTTAACTTCACAATTTTAAGAGTGAGGATTTGAAAGAATGAATGATGGTTTAAGATACATTCTTTTCAAGGAAAGCTAAATAAGGTTTTCAGGCACCAAAGACTAAGGGATCCCTGGGTGGTTCAGGGGGTTAGCACCTGTCTTTGGCCCAGGGTATGATCCTGGAGTCCCGGGATTGAGTCCCACATCAGGCCCCCTTCATGGAGCCTGCTTCTCCCTCTGCCTGTGTCTCTGCCTCTCTCTGTGTCTCTCATGAACAAATAAATAAAGTCTTAAAAAAAAGAATATAGTCTGCTTTTGGTTGATATGATATGTATGTGTATCATGGACTTTCTAGTGAAATGAAAATTTATGCCTCTTCACCACTTTTCTTTGGATTATTGGTAATTTTCAAATATCTGCACCTATTATGCAACATGTTAGAAACAGGTTACTTAAAAATAAATATGACAAAGGTAAATGGAAGAGTTTACATAGGGATAATTTGAAGAGACTTTATAAATGTTATTGAAAAAAAGGAACAGTAAGGATATGAGTGAACTTTATGTTAAATAAATATATTATTTTTTAAACAAAGTTTTCCTCAGATTCTTTAAAATGTAAATATTCATTTTGAGTCTCCAAAAAAGATATATATAATGATGTTTCCCTAAATTACATAAACTCAGTCAACAATTTTTTATAAGGCAGTTATTAGGAAAACAGTTATAAAGAGAAGACATTGGGGAAAGTTTATGTAATATAACGCAAGAAATGCCCAGATTGACATAATTATGGAAAAGTGATATAATATTTCTGAATTCTGAAAAAAAATTAAGATAGAAGTTATTGGAATGATGTAGGTTTAGCTATACAAAAGATTCAAACAAGTTTGTAAAGTGAAATATATGAACTTCCCCTGAATTATCAGCACCTTAATAACACCTTAATAACATAACCAGTGAAATAATATACAGTTGACCCCTGAACAACACAGGTTTAAGCTATGTGGGTCTACTTATAAAAAGATTTTTTTCCATAAATGAAATATAGTGTTATCAATGTATTCTTTTTATGATTTTTAAATAACATATCCTTTTCTTCAGCTTTACTGTAATAATATTGTATATAATACATATAACATAAACAATATGCATTGATTGTTTATGTTATAAGTAAGGCTTCCAGTCAATAGTAGAGTATTAGTTAAGTTTTGGGGAGTCCAAAGTTCTACGCAGATTTTCAAATGTGCAGGAATCAGCTAACCCTGATTCTAACCCCTGCATTGTTCAAGGGTCAACTGTATATATCTTCCAGCCCATATCTAGCCCATATCTAGAACTTTGTAGAAACATGATAAATAATGGTTTTCGTAAATTGGATGTATTTTTGCCCCACCCCATTTGAAAAGGAAGCTCATGTTTAAAATTAAGAGTACCAAACCAGTTCCTTCTGTTGTTATATCCAGTGGAATACTTGGTAAAGTGTTCAAGAGAATGCCTCTGTTTGTGTATATGAGTGTGTAAGGTATATAAGTATGTTATGTGTGTGTATGTATGTGTGTGGTGTTGAAGAAGAAGGAGCCTGCTTCTTCTGCCTGTGTCTCTGCCTCTCTCTCTCTCTCTGTGTCTCTCATGAATAAATAAATAAAATATTAAAAAAAGATTTCTACAAGAAATATTGGACTTCAGTAATATTAATTTCATTCCGAAAATTTTTCTATTAGGGTGCTAGTTCTATAAAACTAATTGCTGTGCTTTGCTAAAGCTTAGAGATAATAGTTTGTTTAAAACTGCATAATTAAAGTCAGGTCTAACATGCTTTTATATGAGCTCTTAGCACTTTATTTTTAGCTTTTGGGAACTGAAACTTCACAAAGAAATTTACAGTGTCCTCATTTGCCATATTGTGCCATTAGATCAATGGTTTAGGTGACAGATTAAAAGAATACATACTATTTCCCTAGTGCCCAAACTCTACTTTGATGATGAAGAATTAAGAGAGTTTTTCCAGGCAAATCTGGCATCCATTACTACTTCCAATTTCATTATGGCAGTTTTTTCTTTATGGTATGGTATGATTTTAATTGTGTTTTTAGGATTATTCTTGGCTTTAAATATGCAAAATTTTATTTTGGAATTTATGTTTTAGGGTATCTTTGAACAAGTTAAACATTTGATCTGATTTAAATGCCTCAATTTTTTCCTACATAAAAATGTGGTTTTGTTTGGAGTCAAAAATTTTTATTCCTGTATGATTTATTATTTCTCTAATAAAACTTAATTATTCTGTTTAGTTTTTTCTTCACCTGGAATTGAAGCAAGAATCCCCAAAATGTTAACATTCCATGCAATTATCTTCCTCAATCACACTCTTCACCATATTTAACATGTAACAAGATAAAAACTGTTATATTTTTGCCACATCAATATTTAATAGTACTGGTCCCCCTAAAAATGGGATATGGAAGATAACCAGAAGAATAACATTCTAGTGTATGCCAGATAAACAATTTAAAGACATCAACACATCCTCTCTCTCCCCTTCTCCATTCTCAAACAAATAAACAAATCTTAAAACAAAACAAAACAAAACAAAAAAACAGGGGGAGGGGTGCCTGGGTGGCTCAGTCAGTTAAGCATCTGCCTTTGGGTCCAGTCATGGTTCATGATTTCAGGGTCCTGGGATAGAGTACCAGGCATGCATGACACCCTACTCAGCAGGGAGTCTGCTTCTCCCTCTCACTATGCCCCTCCTTCCAGCTGTTATGCTCTCTCTCACTCTCTCTCTGTCTTTCCTTCTCTCAGATAAATAAATAAAATCTTAAAAAAAAAAGACATCTACACACACACACCACTGTATCACCTATATTGACATGAGAAAATGTTTCCTAAGGAGATTTGAGATGGAAAACTGTTGTTTTAAAAAAGGATTTTCAGTTATGAATTTACCATTAGGCAGACCAAAAACATAAGTCCATAAAGTGCCAAAAATGTGTAAAAAAATGAGAGTTTAATTTGTTGGTGTTTCTGCTGATGCTGTTTATACCAGCATCTTTAATTGCAATTATCTGGAGCAAAGGGGATGCATTTGACCTCGTAGCTTTCATGATTAAAGGAAGGTGAAATAATAAACCAGTATATTTTATTCTCTGACAAATGAAAAGTGATATATTACAGGATGACCCCAGTAAAAAGTTTGATGTATTTGAAGATTTACTTTAATACCTATCCTATCAAGTTTATATTTCCCTTTATATGATGCCTAATTTCAACTTTCTCTGCCTTGAATCAAACTAATTACCACTTACACCCCTTGCATGTAAAAGGCTTGGGATGGATCCATTTTGAGTTTTATTTCTTTTTCTGCCCTTGATATGGTGTGTAGAGTGGTAGAGAGTGTACTAGAATATGAATTGGTTGGATTAGGCTGTAAATTCTGTTACTAATAACTGTGTGAATTGGAACAATTTTACTTTGTAAAATTACAGTGTTCTAAAATGACATTTTTAGTCTTTGAACTCTGTGCTTTAGGTCCAAATGGAAGATTATTAATGGGCAATCCCATTGTCGTGTAGCAATTTTCTATTTTTAACTTTTAAAAACTGTTTCCAGAACCCAATATCAAGCTTTAAGGCATTCCTTCTCTTGGTTTTAATTTTTAGCCCATGTCACAAGTGTCTGGAGCCTGCTTTAGTCCATTCTAATTGAAAAAATTAGTTTTGTTTTCAAGGTGAATTTAAAAGTACTAGATTGCATATGTATTTATGATTAGCCAACCTCTCTTACAAGGTCAGTTTTCATTGATTGGAATAAAAATTGTTAATCTCCAGTTTCTAGTGATCAAATATATGTTAGCCTAATATATTCTATAGATATATAAATTATTTTAAAGATTTTTATTTATTTATTTTAGATTGGGGAGGGGTTGCAGAGGGAGAGGGAGAATCTCAAGACTTCCTATTGAGTGGGGAGCCCAAGGCAAGGCTTGATTTCAAGACCCTGAGCTCACAACTTGAGCCGAAGTTAAGAGTCATACACTTAACTGACTGAGCCACCCAGGTGTCCCCAGTATATAAGTGACTTTAATCCACAGTGGATACTCACTTGTCCCAGATTGAAACTTCTCTAAAAGTGTGCTCATTTGCCCTAGTTTGAGGGCTGGAGTATTTTTTTAATATGCTAAAATGTTTAAATTATTAATTCTTACATTGTAATGAAGTATAATGTACAGTTTTACAGCAAAGGAACTAATATAATATTTCTGTGAAACTACTAATGAGTGTTTGGACATATTATTTATGTACAATAAATGTATTTATCTTGATAAAATATTGTTGAGAAAAAAACATAGTAGAGCTTCAAATTTGATGCCAGGAGATAATTTTCTTCTTCAAAATTTTATGACAATTATAAGCAGTCACATTGAGTAGCACAATAGTAAGGTGAATTGATTTCTACAAGTCCTTCAAGATTCTATTATTTGCTAACTTCTTAGAAATGTAAGAGGGATAGCCATTTACCAGGAGGATAGTGGTTCTATATCTAAGGAATTTGAATAATGGACATTAGAGAAAGGAAAGGCCTAACTCTTTATTTATAATATTTCTTCCATAAAAGCAAAATCACTGCTTACAGCTAGTCCTTGACTGCTGAATATGGATTTTTTTTTTGTCTGCCTAATCTGATAGAGATGCTGTTCCTTCTATGGATCAGTGTCTGATAATCAAGGAGTTGGACTCTTGAGGAAGTCAGAGTAAATTTATCAGCAACATTTTCTTTGACTGACAGACCATTTTTAAATTCAACATTTCAGTGAATTCTGAAGCCACTATCTTCCATATAGAAAATAAAAGGCCTAAAAACTTTCAGAAATTTTATGTAACCCAAACTACTTCATGTGGAATTTTGTGTAAAAAATGAAGAATGAACTTTGGAAGCAAAGGTTTCAGTATAACAATTTATTCAAATATGTTTCATCACTATAAGTCACAGAAACCTCTACGGTAGGCCTATCCTAGATATGCCCTGATGATCAAAACACATGGAACCATAAATTGTGACTATTATTTGTTAGTCTTCTCTTTTTCTTGAAGCAGTTTATTATGTTCTTGCCAAGCCAGTGCAGATGGTGTTTTTATAGGTGACCCCTTTTGTGCAATGGAGACATAATGATTAAGACTAAGGAGCATTGGGTAGATCCAGTTCTTTTTTTTTTTTTTTTAATTTTTATTTATTTATGATAGTCACACAACAGAGAGAGAGAGAGAGGCAGAGACACAAGCAGGCTCCATGCACCGGGAGCCCAACGTGGGACTCGATCCCGGGTCTCCAGGATCGCGCCCTGGGCCAAAGGCAGGCGCTAAACCGCTGCGCCACCCAGGGATCCCCTAGATCCAGTTCTAGAGTTGACAACAGATATCTAAAATTCCTCCATGTTGATCATAGATATCAAATTGAAAAAGAAAAAGAAGGTAGCTTTAAAGAAATGATGTAGGCTTAATATTCAAGATTTGCACTACACATTACTGCTAGAATTATCCAGACTCACATGAATTCACAAGGGCAGACTGATACATAAGAGTATTTATTACATTTAATGCCTCTGTACATTCCCGTCTAAGGAAGATCATATTTCTTAAGGATGGTGGCTACATACATGAAGTAAGTAAGGTTAAAGAAGGCTGTGCTACATCAACTATATTATTTCTCTACTATGTAGGGAATACGTATCTGGAGGTATGTATTTTATATCCTATTTCTTTATAGTGCTTATTTTTCTGATTTTGTGGAGGTCAAGAGAAAATGTAGGAAATGCAGGAACATGAAGGTCATTATACTAAGGTCTGTTAAATGATAAAATAAGAGGAAATTCAAAGATGACAACCATGCAAAACATCTGGCATCCTGTCACCTGAATATTTTTAAAACTAAACTGCTACATGTGCTTTTGTGAGACTGTGCCAGATGGACACTGCAATCATCTACTACAGTGAATTACTGGTCTCAAAGGACGACATTTGCATGCTCCCACTTAGACCATTTATGCACTCAGGATAAGAAAAGCATGCAGAAAAGAAACCAAAGTGAATGTTGAAAAAACCCTAACTGGCTCAATTTTAGTTTTTCTGTGATCATTGATTACTTTATACATTAATGGAAAATTATTAGATAGCCAAAATACATTTACTTTTTGTGTTAATAATATTGATGCCTATATGAAAATAATAGCAATCTGATACCCCACCAATTATCTTTTTCAGAAGCAGAAAGACTTAATCCAGGGACAGAAGTATCATACAAAAATAAATCCTTTCATAAAATTCTTAATGTATTGATTCCCTTGGTTTTCTTATCATTAACTTGAGAAATCAATGCCTGTATTACAATGGAGATACTTGTCCTGTGTACACAGTAGCCCACTCCCCCATTGGAAGCATCTCTCTTTTTCTTACTGTGTATTTATACCATTTTCTCAGCAGCTATTAAATACCAACAACTCCTTTCAGGTGGTTTGGGAACTTTGTACTGTATCTAATACAAATAACTCTGATTTCTTTTTAAACAAACTAATTGGAAAATGTAAGCCTTATCAGCATCTAAGAAGTAATTAATAATGTTATTGTTAGATATATACATATATTCATAAAGTGAAGGGAGAAGACATTGTTACTTGCTAAGAGTCTAATTTGGGCCTGGTATTTTAAATACATTATATAAAGATATTTAAGGAAGGTAACATTATTCCACTTCCACCTTAGGGAAACTCACTTAGGGAAACTCAGCAAGGAGGAAGATAATTTGAACAGGGGCAATCATTTTATAAGTGGCAGAGCAAGAAGTAGAGCTAAACTCTGATAATCAACAAAATCCATGGGCTTTTCACATATCATACTAATATACATATCATTAACTGCAAAAAAACATGACTCATTGAGATAAATTATTGCTTTCAGAAATAAATTTTTCCATCCTCTGCTGATATCTGCACAAACGTAGCCCTGTTTGCTAAAGAAGCTATCTTAGTTTTGGAATTCAGGATCAAAGCTGAACCATGTAATTAAGGTTTATAATCCAGAATAAACAAACAGCAAATAAATTCCAGTAACTTTCTTCCTTAATTATTTCACTTACATATAAATATTTAGTGTTACCATGTTGGCTTTGCTAATGCATTTTTTGAAATGAATATTTCAGGGCTGTGATTTTTCAGGATGGGATAAGAAAGGTGTGAAATAATCAATATCTCAATATTCTTAGCAGAAAGAAACCTTAAGCAACTACTTTGATTGCAAACTTATTTTGTGATGGTTTGGTTTCTATGGTTTCATCAACTCTAAAAGTGTGAGGACATGGAATGTTGATATAAGTGGGGAAAGTGAATCAGTAAATCAAGTAGTCATATTTCATTTTGAAGTCACCCACACTTTTCTCCTTTCATATATTTACTAAGATGTATCTAATATTGTTTACCATAAATATAGAGTGCATCCAAACATAAATTTAGCAACAATTATTATTTTGTGAAATACAGCCCATCATTTCCAAGTGATGTGATCTATCTTAATACAAGAATCCGTTCAGGCCATTCTCATGAGCTTCGGATGTTAGTAAAGATATCTGGGTAGATTGCTTCAATTTCACCCACACTTTTATAAGGCATTTCTTGTGTAAAAGTGTTCTAGGATAGATTGTAATTTTAGTAGCTTGCAACTGTAGCCTAGATACAGCAGCACTTCAGTGCAATACAATTTCTGTTCCTTCCTAGGAGATTCATAGACAGGAGCTGGAGCCTTATTTCATTGGTTGAGTTTTCTCTTCAAGTTATCCTCAGCTGGATGGGAGATATTAAAAGTCAGTTTGAACAAGTTTTAAGATGAAAATTTGCTTAAGTAGCACCAAGAACATTTTATAATGTGAAAAGATCATGCTAAACCACAACCAGCCGACTTGAGATCTCTGTCCATGAGCAAAATCTCAGATTTGTATGATTGTTGTATTTCAACATGTCATATTTTCCAGAAAAAAAGTGCTGAAGAAAATAATCTCATTGTACTTTTATTATCTATTTGGAAGTTACAGTTACCCCAAAGTGAATAAAATATACTTTACATACACATAGTCATAATCAAATGAAATATGCTCCCCAATTATGACAAACATGTTCATAAATCATTGAAGTTTTACACTGCAAACCCAGCAACAAGAAGTTTTTCCTTTCTCTATGGGGAAAAACTTGTTACAGATGTAGTAACCGTTGTGAAGAAATAAAGTGAAACAAAATAAATTATAAAACACTCCCTTTCCTCTACAATTAAAAGAAGAAGCTTATTATGAAAGTAGATTTAACCAAAAGAACTATTAATCCTTTTGGCTACATTGCCACAATTAATCAGTCATGCATGGACATCTGGGGTACATAGTATTCACCAGGTTAGTTGCTAACTAAGACTACTGTAATTGATAAAGAATTTTTTTTTTTGCTTCTTGCTTTACTTCAGAAAGAATAATTATTTAGAATTCATAAATTTCAGCTTTATGTGAGGAAATTGTGACTATATTCATGTTTCTTCTTTTATACAGCTATCCATATATACTTTTGAATCAATTTCTCACTTGACATCCTTTTGCATAAAAAAACTGAAGAAATTATTATAATTTTAGATATGTTGGAGAAGTTATGAGGTATGTAAATACTTAACAGGTATCATTAAAACATAAATATGTCTTTAATTACTTATGAATACAAGTTTGATGGGCCAGTGGATGTGAAAAACAATCTACCATGCTTATATTACATTAAAATAGGTCTGAGTTAAAATATTTTACTTCATAAATCAGATAAAAAGAAAACCGAAAATTCATACAATTTTTAAGAGATTTAAGTTAAACTTAAGAAATGAAGTCTATTGTTAGCTTTGTTACAGAAAATAAACTCTTACTTATATTTCAAAAATTGGATTAAAAATTGATCTACCTGTTAAATTGGTAAAAATAAGCCCCCAGAATGTAAATGATGGATTCTACTTCACTTGAAATTAGTTTGTTGTATATGAAACAATAAGAGTACAGAATGATAGAGGCAAGATTAAGAGTATATTCCAAATGTCATATATATGGTAAATACTATTTGATTTCTGGAGAGCATACAGCCCCTGTGGGTTGGGAAGGCTAGAGTCAACTTTATGGAGGTAAAGGGGCTTACAGGAATGGGACAATCAGAGTGGAGAAATTGACTATACAAATTGAGTTAAGATCCATGGAGATTCACTTTTTATCTGGTTCTCAAGACCTAACTCTTTCCAATTTTAACCTGGCAATAAAAATTTCAGAGTTTCCAGAGTACAGGATCTAATTTCATGCTATTCTGTTTTTGGAGTTCTGAATAAACCTCATCATCAGAATGTAATGGAAAGGAGATTTGAGATCCAACTCCCTGAGTTTGTCTTTGAATAGCCTTGAGTAAATCAAATTCAGAGGTTTTGCCCTGCAGCTATTCTGAAATTTGCTGGTAAAGTTAGATGTTGTAAGATCAATGTTTGAATGGAATAAGGGGAGAAATGAAGGCAGGGTGGGGTGAAATTAACTTTCTTAGTAACTAGCATCAAAATTCATTGTCTTCTCTCCTCAGCTTCACTTTCTTAAGCAACCATCTTTGTCATTGTTTTAAAACTAGATACATTATTTTTGACTCTGGGCAAAGGATATCTTATTTCTATCAAGTTGTATCTTAAAATAGGCTACTATTTTGTGACATCATGCAATCTGGGAGTGTCATGGCAGATGTTTGGGGCTCTGTTTGTTGTTGATGTTTATCCTTATTTAATGTAAAAGCCTAGGAAATCTTTTTATATTCTTTTTACCAATATATTTCACTAATTTTAATTCCTTACATGAATTTTTAAGACAGCTAAAATATTTCTAAAAGATTTTTCTCCTTTTTGTAAATTCAAGGTCATAATAAAGAGCTATATACAAACTTGGTCTATACATAAGTAGCACCAGCATGAGAAATAATTCCCATTCAATTATTTTTATCCGTAAGTCCAAATGGTAATTCAAGGTATATTCTGTGAAGATTAAAAACTGAAATAAAATACAAAGTGCAAGTTTATATCCTGTATTCACATCTTCTTCTTTGTTTACTGGTTCGATAACCATTTTCTCCATGAGATATAAAGCTCTGAGAAGACAGATATTGTTTCTGCTCTATTCAACACTCTATACCAAGTATCTGGCATTATACTAACCATTTTTGTAGGCATTCAGTCTTTGTTTCATGATAGAAATAAGCCTTATTCCCAGCAATAGTAATTAAAGAATAATGCTCAAGAAATAAGTATGAGTCTTCATTTACTTTCCAGGATAAAAAAATGAAAAAAAGAAAAAAAAAGACACAGTTAAGTTTATTAGAATATCAAGTATTAGGAAAACTTACATGATTATGATAATTCTATTTATAGCAGTTGGTACCTACACTTTCCATTCTTTGCCTCATATCAGGTTGAACACTCAGGGGACACTCATAAATACTACCTCACCTGGTAAGTGAACATATTCATTGTTTATGCACCAGCTATCTATTTTCTATTAATTTTTTTTTTCAAAATTGTATCCTGGCCCAAGCCATCTAGCACACACTGGTCAGTCAAGTGCACGATTTCAGTTTACTGTGAATGGAAGATATTCTTTATAATAGTGATTTACAGTGGTAATTTGCCCCTCTCAGTTTAGTTTAATCAGTTTTTTTTTCTTACAACCTCAAAGGTTTAGAAAAATCATCAAAAATAGGAATCATTATTCTTCACTTCCTTTCTTATTATCTATTCCTGAACTTGTGTTATGATTCTCTCTCATATTTTATGGTATATAAATTGTATTTTTCTTGGATTTAGCACTCTGAGTTATAACTAGGATAATGTATCATTTTGTTACCCAAAATAGGATACTTTCAAGAATGAAATGAGGCATTTGTAATAATTAGGCAGAGAAAACAGGCATAAACCAGCAATGTTACAGGTAAAATTATAGTTGAAATTATATTAATATATCAATGAGCAATTTGCCATAATCTAATTTATGATTATCTCTGTATTCAAGAAATCTCAAATACCACCGTTTCCTGTTTTTCTGGTCTATGACATAATCACGTACTATATATTTACTTTACTTTGCTGAAATAAATATTTGTCTACATTACATATGAGAATGCACTGTGGAAGAGACATTATATCTTTGACATCATTGTTACGTATTTGAAGATACAAAGAAAAATGACATATACTTCTCCAAAAGAGCGTTTTAAAGTAGACATGTTTGTATGAAATTAACACCTATATGAAATTATTTTGAATATAAATAGATGAACTAGTATTAAATACAGACATTTTTTATTTTTACAAAAAAGTATTTTAAGTTGAATTTTGAAGAATGGGTAAGATTTTGATAGAATAAAATATACATAATGCCAGTCACAATTTTTTTTTAAGTAGTCTGGCTAGGTCGCATGACAATTTTTTTTTAAATTTCATTTATTTATTCATGAGAGATACAGAGAGAGAGAGGCAGAGACACAGGCAGAAGGAGAAGCAGGCTCCATGGAGGGAGCCTGACGTGGGACTTGATCTCGAGTCTACAGGACCATGACCTGGGCCGAAGGCGGCGCTAAACAGCTGAGGCACCTGGGCTGCCCTGCCAGTCACAATTTAATGAGAAAACAGGAAATTGATTGAAATAATTATCTTTGATAAAAGAGCTATTAACTAAACAGGAGAGTGAAACAAACTTGAAATTAGCAGTAACAAAAAGGCACTGTAGTGTCATCTATACACTGAACAAAGAAGGCAGGAGTGTTTCTAAAGCCAGGGGGTACAAGGTCACCTAGTAGAAGTGGGAAGAGAGATGGTCCTCACTCACTGGAACTGGAGTCCCAAAGAGAATGCAGTAACTTTGGGAGAAGCAAAGAGGGAAGGAGAGTATTTCTCTGCCTACATTTTTTCTCTTGTTCTCCAATTCCCTGCCTGTACCTCCTTTGACTGAACCTATTTGGAAACCAGCTGACACAAAAGCCTGGAGAAGAGGGTGTTCTCAAATGCCAAGTAGAACAATGCAGGAGAGGGGCCAGGGTATATTAAAAAGGGATTTTAATCAAAATTAAAGGGCATGGAAAAAAATGGTAGGTTCTTCCTCATATCTGAAAGAAGGCATCACGAATAATGTACATTCATTGTTGATCTGCTCAGTTAATCCTACATTTTTTCTACTCACTTCATGTCTCTTTTGTGTTTGAGAATCAACTACCCCTTGAAAAACCTATGGAAGTTCAGTGGGAATATCAATCATAGTAGCCATCTCTTTGACCTGTGATAATGGCAAATCTTATGGTCTGCAGCAATCACAATGTATTCCTGAGACGTACCTATATAAAATTTCAAAGTGGTTTGTTTCACTCGATCAGAAGTTGTAAAAACAAAACTACAAAACTACAGACAGCTGGATCTCTTGCCAGGAAATCACAGTAAGAAAGTTTGAAAGAGATAAAACTGGCCCTCCCCTCAAATCTCCATAAACTGCTGCCCCGCACCAATCCTATATAAATAAATATGCAGCAATATAGGGAAAATAGTGTTGTTACAAGTCACAGCATCAAATCCTCCAACCCCACCATTGTAACCTGATAGTCTACCCTAAAGGATCAAAAATGGAAATTCATGAACTGCCATTCTCAGAAATCTGTACAGAAGATAATATTGGAATAATGATAAGTTTAAACCCCAAAGATAGAGAAATATTATACTATTCATGGATTACTTTATTCTAAGTCCTAGAATGCTTTAACAGGAAGACATTAGCTCATAGGCTCAGTATCATTTATCTATTTTTATCAGGTAATAAGGGAGATGGAAATTGATATAATTTCTACCATCAGTGAGAGTAAAATGTAGCTGAGGAGATGAAAAGAAACAAGAAGGTAAACATGTGAGATGATGGATGTGTTAACTTGATGGAGAGAGTCCTTTCACAGTGTATATCAAAACATCACATTGTACACTTTAAATGTCTTACACTTTTATTTGTCAAATAGATTTATTTGGTTTTAATACATTTATTTCATTTGTTAAATGAATTTATTTATAGCTCATTAAAGCTGGAAAAAAATAAATTGGCAAATATAATAAACTGTAAACTGATATAATACCCTTACCAGAAACTGACAAGGGTAATCAGAGACTAGAATTATGAAGGAAGCACAATTTTCAAAGGAATTTGCAGTATGGATTAAATATGGTAAAACATAAAGGGAGGAGAAAACCTGAGTTGAGTGAGGACATGAATAAAAAAGGAAAGTTTGGAGTGTTTAAATCAGATTGGTCAGGAAACAGTTTGACCCCATTGGTTGCAACAGAAAATTGTGCTTTCGACATTTTCTTTTGATGGCAGGGGGAGCTGATATTTCGAAGAATTGTATAAAGAATTGCAGGTAAGCCAATTTGAAAATGTACTTGCAGGCTCATTCTTAAAGATCCTTAAAATTAGATTTCACAAAAATGATTGATTGTAGATAATAACCTATGTTACATATGCAAGAATACTCTACAAATGAAATGTAAAGATAACCATCATAATGACAAGGAAACATTTCCAAAATTGAATTTAAAAAAAAAGGGAAAATTAATAAGACCTCTATTATTTTTTTTTACTTTATGTTTTATTTCATGTTTTATTTATTTTATGCTTATTTGTTTATTTCATTGAAGTTTAAAATACATTAAAAATGCACATATTTACTCATCAGTTTGGTAAATTTTAACAGTTGTATATCCCCATGTACCACCACTCAGAACAAGACATAGATCACTTCCATAGTCCCAGAGTTACATCTTGCTTCTCTCCGATAGTCCCTTACCTAGCAAGAGGCAAGCACTCACCTATTTCTAATGCTATAGATTCGTTTGCCTGTTCTTAGAATTCACATCCTTGATATATGGTGTTTTTTCTGTATCTGCCTTCTTTTGTTCAACATATCATATTTGAAATTATCCATGTTGTATCATTAGTCCATGTTTTTTAATAACTGAGTACTATTCCATTTTATGTCTTAAAAATAATTTGCTTACCCATTTTCCCATTCATGAAAATTAAGGTTGTTTTCAGTCCGACGCTTTTTTTTTTTTGTCTGATGCTTTTAGAAAGAAGACTTCTATAGGTATTTCCCAGGTTGTTTAATACACATAGCTTTTTCATTTCTATGGGTAAATACCAAAGAATTTATATATCTTTATGAGAAACTGCCAAACAGTTGTCCAAAACAGATATAGAATTACATATGCCCACCAGCAAATTATGAATGTACAGTCCCATATTCTGGACAGTATTAGATGTCAATTTTTTGATTTAATCATTCTAATGGATTAAAAAAAGCATCTGTTGATTTTGTATTTTCTTGATAAACTAAATAAACACTTTTTCACGTACTTAGTGGCCACTCATTATCATTTCTTTGGTGAGGTGCCTGTACAACTCTTCTTCCCATTTTTAATTGAGAGTTTGTTTTTGTCTTCTTATTACAGAGTTATAAGAATTTTTATATATTATTGATAAAAATCTTTTTCAGGTGCATTTGTTAAAAAACAAATCTTCCAATGTGTAGTTTGCCCGTTCAAATTCCTAACGATGCCATTTAATAAGAAGAAAAATTTTATTTTAGTGAAATCTAATCAATTTTTATTTTAGTGAAATCTAATCATTTGATATATGATATTGTGTAAGTTTAAGTTATACAGCATGTTAGTATGATTACTTATATTTTGCAATTTGATTACTTCCTTAATGTTAAGCTAACCTCTGCATCTCATAATTACTGTTTCTTTTTTTGTGGTGAATACCTTTAAGATTTACTTTCTTAGCAACTTTCAAGTATATAATACAATTGTGCAAGCTATAATCACAGTGTTATGTATTGCATACCTTTTAAGAGGGCATTTGTACTCTTTGACCAATATGTACTCTATCCTCCTGGTAACCACCAGCTGGTAACCACCATTCTACTCTCTGTCTCTATGAGTTTGGCTTTTTTAGATTCCACATGTAATTGATATCATGCAGTATTTTTTTTCTCTGATTTCTCTCATTTAGCATCATGACTTCACAGTCCAACCATTTGTCACAAATGGCAGCATTTTCTTCTTTTTTTGTGTGGCTGAATAATATTCCATTGTGTATATCCATTGTATCATCTTTATCCATTCATCCTTTGATGGACATAGGCAGTTTTCCTATTTTGACTATTGTGAATAATGCAATAAACAAGGGAGTGCATACATCTCTTTGATATCTTGTTTTCATTTCCTTTGAATATATATCCAGAAATGAGTTTGTGGAATACTACAGAAATTCTATTTTTAATTTTATCAAGAACCTCCATACCATTTTCCATAGTGGCTACAACAATTTACATACCCAACAATAGTACACAAGGGTTACCTGCTCTCTGTATCCTCACAAATACTTGTTATGTCTTGTCTTTTTGTGTTAGTCACTCTAACACTTATCTAACAGATATCTCATTGTGATTTTGTTTGCATTTCCCTGATAAATAATGTTGTTTCTCTTTTCATGTTACTGTTGACAATTTATATGTCTTCTTTGGAAAAATGTTTATTCAATTCCTCTGCCCATTATTTAATTGGATTTTTCTCTTTGCTATTGATATATGAGTTTCTTCTATATTTGGGTTATTAACCCTTTATCAGATAGATGATTTGCAAATATTTTCCTGCATTGTGTAGATTTCTATTTCATTTTGTTGATTGTTTCATTTGCTGTGCAGAGCTTTTTAGCTTGATGAAGTACCACTTATTTATTTTTGCCTTAAGTATTTGTGTTTTTAGTGCCACATGCAAAAATATTGTTGCCAAGACCAATGCTAAGGAGTTTTTGCCTATGTTTTCTTCTAGGAATTATAGTTTCAGGTCTTATGTTTAAGAGCAACTCATTTTTTAAAAAAGATTTTCTTTATTTATTCATGAGAGAGAGGGAGAGAGAGAGAGAGAGAGAGGCAGAGACACAGGGAGAGGGAGAAGCAGGCTTCATGCCGGGATCCTGATGTGGGACTCAATTCTGGGACTCCAGGATCAGGCCCTGGGCTGAAGGCAGGCGTTAAACCGCTGACCCACTCAGGGATTCCCCAGACCAATTCATTTTGAGTTAACTTTTGTGACTGATGTAATGTAAGGATCCAATTTTGTTCTTTTGCATGTGGTCAGAGCAATTCTTGACTCTCCTGTCAAATATTGGCTATATATGTGGGTTTTGTTTCTGAGCTTTTGATTCTTTTCTATTGTCTGTGTGTCTATATTTATGCCAGTATACACTGTTTTGGTTATTACCACTTTGTGAATAGTTTTAAAACAGAAACTATGATGCCCCCAACTTTGCTCTTCGTTTTCAGGATTGTTTTGGCTTTTGCGGTTTTTTTTTTTTTCTGTTCCTTACAAATTTGAGGGTTATTTTGTTCTACTTCTGTAAAACATGCTGTAATTTTGATAAGGCTTATATTGAGTCTCTAGATTACTTTGGGTAGTATGGGTATTTAACAATATTCTATGAACACAAGATATTTTCTTGGTTTCTTTTTTTTTTTTTTAAGTTTAATTTAACTATTTGAGAGAGGGAGAGAGAGAGTATGAGTGCAGGGAAAGGTAGAGGGAGAGAGAGAAAGAAACTTTAGCAGAGTCCTTGCTGAGCTGAAGCCTGAGATGGGGCTTGATCTCATGACCTTGAGATCATGACTGAGCTGCAATCAAGAGTAGGACGCTTAGCTGACTCTGCCACGTAGCGGCTCATGAGATATTTTTTTTCTATTTATGTCTTCTTCATCTTTCTTTTCTCTTTTAAAGATTATTTAAAATATGCTAAATCATTGCATTTCCATATACATTTTTATATCACCTTCTTTTTTCAAAAAATCTACTACTGTATTTACTGAGATTGCATTGAAATATAATATAAATACACCTGAGAAGAATGGAGATACCTTAACATTAGAGTCTTTCAAACCAAATATTACTGTTTATGTATTCTCCAATATCTCCAAGCATATGTTCTGATATATTTTTAAGACTTTATTTATTTATTCATGAGAGAGAGAGAGAGAGAGAGAAGCAGAGGGAGAAGCAGGCTCCATGCAGGGAGCCCTATGTGGGACTTGATCCCAGGACTCAGGATCACACCCTGGGTGGAAAGCAGGCGCCAAACCACTGAGCCACCTGGGAATCTCCATGTTCCGATATTTTTTAAAAGATTATATTTATTTATTCATGAGAGACAGAAAGAGAGAGAGAGGCAGAGACACAGGCAGAGGGAGAAGCAGGATCCATGCAGGGAGCCTGAGGTGGGACTTGATCCTGGTATTCCAGGATCATGCCCTGCTGAAGGCAGATGCTCAACCACTGAGCCACCCAGGTGTCCCATACCTGTTCTGAAATTAACGCAAAGGTCTTGAATGAAGTTTGTTACCTTATTCACAATAATTTGTTATGTTTTAAAAATTAATCTAAATGGAATTTGTATTCCACATTCCTGGTTGTTTCTAGAATGTAGTAGTACAGGCGATTTTGTGTATTGACTTTGTTTCCTGCTACCTGGTCACAATACTTTATTAGCTTTTTTTTTTTTTTTTTTTTTTTTTTATGATAGTCACACACACAGAGAGAGAGAGAGAGAGGCAGAGACATAGGCAGAGAGAGAAGCAGGCTCCATGCACCAGGAGCCCGACATGGGATTCGATCCCGGGTCTCCAGGATCGCGCCCCCGGCCAAAGGCAGGCGCCAAATCGCTGTGCCACCCAGGGATCCCTACTTTATTAGCTTTAATAATTGTTTGCAGATCTGAAATAATATTTCATGTACACAATCATATTGTCTCTGATAAAGACATCTAACTACTTCCTTTCTGATCATTACACCATGGCTCTCTTCTCCCCTGGGAAGGGATGTCATTTTCTGGAATACAGTTTATTTGGATATCTTTTTTTTTTTTAAGGTTTTTTTAAAAAACAACCATGAAAAACTCTGATTTCGTAGTTTATTTGGTAGGTTCTCATTATATAGATGAGAACAATATTCTGTCTTGTAACTTTCTACTTCCTTGTCAGAGTCAAATTCCTACAAGTATTTTGCCATAGCTGGGAAATTAATTCTTTTAAGCACTGCAATTTAAGACTGAGTGTGTCAAAAGTGTATTTGTATAAGAAATAATGACAAAATACATCATGTTGTCTATTAATTATATTACCTTTTTAAATGTTTATCAACATAAGGATCTGGTGATATTTTAAACCATGAACTCACCTTAGAATTTATTACCATGTTTTTCAATAAGAAAGAAGTCAAAAGCAATAGCCAGAGACTTCTGGCATATATTCAGAACATAGTGGAAAAAGTGTCAATCCCACCTTCACAATGCTAAACATTCTATCTTTTTAAGGAAATGAAAATAATTTGAGTAACCACAATGAGATACTAATATATGCTTAATAAAAGGACTAAAACCAATATAAAAATGATCATACCAAGTATTTATAAGGACACAGAGCAAGTAAAACTCTGCTACTTTGCTGTGGGAATGCAAAATTGTATGGCAACTTTGAAAAATCTTTTGTAGCTTCTTACAATATTAAATATACACTTACCACATTACCCAATTACCTCATTCTAGAGATTTACTTAAAAAAATAAACAAACTTAAGTTCACATGAAGACCTGTACTTAAATGTTTATAACAGCTTTATATATAATCAGCAAAATCTGGAAACAACACAGATGTCCTTCAACCACTCAATGGATAAACTATAATGCCTGTATACATTGGAATAGTTCTTAGCAATAAAAAGGAAAGGACTATTGATACATGCAACAACATACATGTTCCTAAGTGCAAGGAGCCAAACCCAAAAGACTACAGACTATGTGATTTTATTTGTTTGGCATTCTAGAATTGGCAAAATTATGGGACTAAAAGCAGATCAGTAGATGACAATGAAGGACATAAAGACAGCGGTTGATTAAAATGTGATGCACAGGAGAATTTTTAATGTGATGGAACTGTTATATTATGCCTATGGTGATGGATCATAATTGCATGCATTTGATGGATCACCATGCATTTGTCAAGCTTATAGAACTGTACATCCTAAGTTGAAAACATAAAAATTTTATACGTAAACAAATTTTAGTGTATGTAAATTAATAATAATAATGTTAAATGACCAAAAAATAAAGCAGCAGAATAGGAGAAGACAAAGTCTCCATTTACTTTTAGATTCAAACAGATGCATAAACATTACTAGCTAGTGATAACATGATGTTTTTTTATTCTGGAGTTTCCTAATTTACCAGGACACCTTATTGACCAAGGCATTCAACAATTTGTAATCATTTAACATGACAAAATTGAAAATTTCACTGTGATTGAGTTAAACCCAAGAGAACCCCCCCTGCAAGAAATTAGGTGGTCTAGGAAAAAGCCTTGGGCATAACGACTTCATGATGATTGCTCTTATTCCTCAGCAACATGTGATTCCCTGACACTTTTTATCTTATTGTGACTCCTCAGGGTACCTTGTGGGTTTAGTTATTTGAAATAAAATTATTGTATATTAATTCAAAGTCTAAATGGAAAGAGCTCTTTATTACAAAGATAAGCTAATGTCAAAAATAAAACACAGCCACATCCTTTCCTTTCCCTTCTGTGGCATCCTGGTGTGCTTAGTAAATGGACTCTCTAGTCCAACATCTTATATCAGAGAGAAGGACATTAGCTAAAGTGACTTCTTTTCTTCAAGACAGTACTTTCAGTGAGGCCTTTTTCCAGTATTTGCTCTGGCAAATTTCAGTAATTTCTGCAAACCATTAGGTATCAGCAAATTGAGTACAAGCCTTTTGCAAACTGCCTTTGTGATGTTAAGTAAGTCACTAAATCTATTTGAGTATTTTTCCTATGTGCAGTGTTTAGTGAGTTAAAATATGCATTTCAAAATTTCATTCGGTAGTGTGTGATTCTATAAGTCGTTCTGTTTTCTATCTTACCACTTTAAAATACACACACACAAACACACATATATGTACATGCACACACACCAAAAACACTTGCTGTCAAATCGAGGACAATTAGACCATATTTTATGAGTTTTTAAATAATTTTTACTCAAATATTTACCTAATATTTTTTGAGCTTATAGAACTCAAAAACTTATAGAACCTATTGATGAAGAAAAGTACATATAATATTGGCAAACATACATTAGTTTAAAAAATAATTGGTGTTTTATTATTTGTGATAAAGGATACACCATTAATATAGCCTCATTTATCCTATTTAAAAAATATTTTGTAGCCATGAATTAGATTTAATCAAATAAGTAATTCTGAGAAATTCTAGCTGTATTAACAAATTGTAAAAATGTTTCTCAAACATTTTTATTTACATGGTTTTTGAATTATTCAAATCAATAATCACAGTAAAAGCAAAAGAAAATAAAAACTTTCAAAGTGAGGACAAAATGCTGGTAATTAGCCTGTGTATCCTTGATCTAAAGCAATCATAGACCTTTCATGTTTATGTGTTACTAGTTAAAACTTTCCTCTGTTAAAAAGAAGGAATACATCAAAGAAAAGGAAATCTGGAAATAGCACAGACAACACAAACAATAATAAAATAAAAGCTACAGCTTTTTTGCAACGGGTTTGCCGCCAGAACACAGGTGTCGTGAAAACCACCACTAAACCTAAACCAAAATGGGAAAGGAGAAGACTCACATCAACATCGTCATCATTGGACACGTAGATTCGGGCAAGTCTACCACGACTGGCCATCTGACCTACAAATGTGGTGAGATCGACAAAAGAACTATTGAAAAATTTGAGAAGGAGGCTGCTGAGATGGGAAAAGGCTCCTTCAAGTATGCCTGGGTCTTGGATAAACTGAAAGCTGAACGTGAACATGGTATCACCACTGATCTCCCTGTGGAAATTCGAGACCAGCATGTATTATGTGACCATCATTGATGCCCCAGGACACAGAGACTTTATCAAAAACATGATTACAGGCACATCTCAGGCTGACTGTGCTGTCCTGATTGTTGCTGCTGGCGTTGGTGAATTTGAAGCAGGGTCTCCAAGAATGGGCAGACCCGTGAGCGTGCCCTTCTGGCTTACACACTGGGTGTAAAACAACTAATTGTTGGTGTTAACAAAATGGATTCCACTGAACCACCCTACAGCCAGAAGAGATACGAGGAAATTGTTAAGAAAGTCAGCGCCTACATAAAGAAAATTGTCTACAACTCCGACACAGTAGCATTTGTGCCAATTTCTGGTTGGAATGGTGACAACATGCTGGAGCCAAGTGCTAACATGCCTTGGTTCAAGGGATGGGAAGTCACCCGTAAAGATGGGAATGCCAGCGGGACCACACTGCTTGAAGCCCTGGATTGCATTCTGCCACCAACTTGTCCAACTGATAAGCCCTTGCATCTGCCTCTCCAAGACGTCTACAAAATTGGTGGTATTGGTACTGGCCCAGTGGGCCGAGGGGAGACTGGTGTTCTTAAGCCTGGTATGGGGGTCACCTTTGCTCCGGTCAATGTTACAACTGAAGTAAAGTCTGTTGAAATGCACCATGAAGCTTTGAGTGAGGCTCTTCCTGGGGACAATGTGGGCTTCAATGTCAAGAACGTATCTGTCAAAGATGTTCGTCGTGGCAACGTGGCTGGTGACAGCAAAAATGACCCACCAATGGAAGCAGCTGGCTTCACAGCTCAGGCGATTATCCTGAACCATCCAGGCCAAATCAGTGCTGGATATGCACCTGTGCTGGATTGTCACACAGCTCACATTGCTGGCAAGTTTGCTGAGCTGAAGGAAAAGATAGACCATCGTTCTAGAAAGAAGCTGGAAGATGGTCCCAAGTTCTTGAAATCTGGGGATGCTGCCATTGTTGATATGGTTCCTGGCAAACCTATGTGTGTTGAGAGCTTCTCTGACTATCCTCCTCTGGGCTGTTTTGTTGTTCGTGACATGAGACAGACGGTTGCTGTGGGTGTCATCAAAGCAGTGGACAAGAAGGCAGCTGGAGCTGGCAAAGTCACCAAGTCTGCCCAGAAAGCTCAGAAGGCTAAATGAATATTATCCCCAATACCTGCCACCCCAGTCTTAATCAGTGGTGGAAGAACGGTCTCAGAACTGTTTGTGTCAATTGGCCATTTAAGTTTAATAGTAAAAGACTGGTTAATGATAACAATGCATCGTAAAACCTTCAGAAGGAAAGGAGAATGTTTTGTGGACCATTTGTATTTTTTTTTTGTGCGTGTGTGGCAGTTTTAAGTTATTAGTTTTTAAAATCAGTACTTTTTAAAGGAAACAGCTTGACCAAAAATCTGTCACAGAATTTTGAGACCCATTAAAACAAAAGTTTAATGAGAAAAAAAAATTTTTTTTTAATTAAAAAAAAATAAAATAAAAGCTACATTTACAGATACATAGTATTAATGATTTTCTTCCTTTATTTCTTTTGGAAAATCTGGTTCAAGAATTTTTGATCATGCCATTTGTTCCATCTTTATTTTCAGATTCAACAAGCTCAGGATTGAACTTTGGCATGTTTAAAAATGAAGAATCTATTGGATTATAATATACAGCCTCCTTTAATCTCTTTTGCAGCCTCATATTTCTTTTGCTTTACTGATTTAGGAATGAGAAATTTTTCAGTGAATATAATTTGTCTTAATTCAATTTCATCTAATTCATAAATATAATGATTTTTAAATTTTGATACTACCCAGTCAATATATTTTCATAACATGGGACATGATGCATAAAAGGCAAAAGCTATAATACATATGATCACAACAAATGAAAGATGCTACATAAAAAGAGACCATAAGGAATTATGCTTTCTTTGAATTTTCCATGAAAAAGAAACCCATTATATATAATAGACATTATTAATTTTTTTAACCTATGCACTTAATTTGTATCTCTCCAAATAGAGAGTGTATTTCTAATCTTCCCAGCACCAGTTCTCATTACAGAATCCACGATTTATAGCTACTGTGTTTATTTGTACCATGTTGCCAGCTGGAAAGGACTTATTTCGTCTGCAAAGAATAATGCTGACTACAAGGTTGTGCATGTTTCAGATTCTTTCAGTTCCTGGGCAAAATATAAGAAATTATAATCAGGATACAGCATTTCTAGGGCCTAATTTATTATTTTGTGCTTCATCTTCAGGTAGTTTTCACAGGTTTTTTAGCACAGGCTACTCTTTATGTTTAAAAAAATTAGAGTAACTTAGATGTCATTATGTAGAATACATATCCCTCATGACAACTTAACCTTTGAAAATCATTTTGTAATAACTAAAACAACAATCCCTTACAATGGTTAAGGCTTTCAGTTTTAGGTACACTTTAAGAAGCCTCTGTTTTCCTTCAGAGGTAGAACTAAAAAGCTAATGCTGATCTACTAATATTGAAAAAAGTATTTGAATTAGTATCTTGTGTCCTTTTTTAAAAACTTCTTCAGTTCTTCAAAACATAAATTGTAATTCAAATGCATTACAATTTGATCAAATACGTTAATGGGTAATTGGCGCCTTGAAATGAAAGTGTTAAAACACTGAAATCCAAAGAAAGTGATTCCAGTAATTCCTGCAGTGCATTGGTAACTTAAGTCAGCCAATGTTACTTGTTGTTACAAGCGTATAAAGTAATTTTTTGTTTGTTTTTTCATTTGTTGTTAAAGAGGTATCTTTACATGATTTCCTGTGGCTCATTTGCTTTTATTTAAAAGTGTGTCTCTCTGAGTTGTGTTATTATTTTTTATATGTTTTCAGTTCAATAATTTTTTTCTTAAAGACCATATGGCACATTTGCTATGGAACCTTTACCATTTCTAAGATGGTATACAGCTGTATAAGTCTGCTCAGGCTGCCAAAGCAATATATCATATACTGGGTGACTAAAACAACAAAAGTTTATTTCTTATAGTTCTGAAGGCTGTATATCTGGGATCAAGGTGCCAGCATGATCAGGTTCTGTTGAGGATTCTCTTCTTTGTTTGCAGATGTACACCTTCTTGCTGTGTTCTCTCATGGCAGGGAGAGAGAGAGAGAGAGAGAGAGAGAAATTGAGAGGAAAGCAAGCTGTCTGGTGTCTCTTCTTATAAGGGTGCTAATCCCTTTATAAGAGTCCCATCCTCATGACTTCTTCTAAATCGAATTGCCTCCAAAGACCTTTCCTCCAAATACCACCATCATATTGTGAGTTAGGGCTTTAACGTATGAATTTTGAGGGGACACAAATTCAGTCCATAGCCATATCCTCAAGATTCATGCTCTTGTTGTTCTTCCTGAGTTCTTGAAATTGTGTTTCATCATCTTCAAATAATGTTTCTTTTAACTTTTCTCTTGTCTTTATTTTATTTCATTTTAATTCCAATGTAGTTAACATACAGTGCTATGTTAGTTTGAGATGTACAATATAATAATTCAATCCTTCCACATATTACTCAGTGCTTATCAAGATAAGTATACTCTTAATCCCCTTCATTGATTTTACTCATCCCCCCTCTTACCTCCCCTCTGGTAACTATCTGTTTGTTCTATATGGTGAGAAACTATTTTTTAGTTTGTCCCTTTTTTCTTCCTTTGCTGATTTGTCTTGTTTTTTAAATTTCACATATGATATTTGTCTTTCTCTGACATTTCATTTAGCATTCTACTTTCTAACTCCATCCATGTTGCTGCAAATGGCAAGATTTCATTTTTTTATGATTGAATAGTATTCTATTATATATATAAGTATGACATATCTTCTTTATCCACTCATTTATTAGTGGATACTTGGGCTGTTTCCATATTTTGGGTACTTTAAATAATGCTGCTATATACATAGGGGTGCATGTATCCCTTTGAATTAGTGATTTTGTAATCTTTGGGTAAATACCCAGTAGTGTGATTACTGGGTCATATGGCAGCTCTATTTTTAATTTTTTGAGGAATCTTCATATTGTCTTCCACAATGGCTGCACCAGTTTGCATTCCCACCAGTGCACAAGGGTTTATTTTCTCCTGTCTTGTATAAAGTATACTTGTGCTAATGTTACAGGTTCTTTTTGAATATACTGCTTCACCCACCTGGACTTGCAGTGGGTGAAGCAGTTGGTCTAGGCATAGGAATATAGATTGCCATTTAATATTCACTACCAATCACAAGACGTTCACTTATTGCACATCCAAATAATTATTATTCAACATTGTCGTTCCACCTACACAAGACGTTTAGCATTATTAGATTTAGCTTCAGTTGGAGTTTATGCACTGATTTTTTAAAATTTATTTTATTTTATATCTATCAGAACTAACATTGAATTAGTTTATTTAATATAGACCCTATAATGGCATATCCAATGGTGTATGAGGCTAAAAGTTGCACTGGCTTAGGTTGGCCTTATTAATCAGATGAGGTAAGAGTCCTAGCAAGAGATTATGACTGAGATGCCTTTTGACACCTTGGTAGTAATTTGATATATGAGAAGGAAAGAATGAGGTCTGCACTAGTTAGACTGAATTAGGTTTACATACACATATTTCACCCCTTGATAGTGATTTGAGGAGATAATTTTAAAAAGGTACATTACAGATGAGTAATACTGACTTAGGTAGAACTGTAAATGAACTTGATCCAATAGACATTTTTCACCAGCATGCATATAATAAAATACCCAATGCATTTATTAAAAATACATACTTGCAGGGTACCTGGGTGACTCAGTTGATTCAACTGAGCATCTACTTTTAGCTCTGCATCAGGCTCTCTGTTCAGTGGGGAGTCTGTCTTTCCCTCCTCCTGCTTTTGTGCTCTCTTTCTCTCTGTCAAATATATGAACAAATTCTTTAAAGAAATATACATTTGCAGGATATTATGATTCAGTATGGAATCGATATTGGAAAATACTGTAGTAGACAAGAAAAAGCCTTTTTAGTCTTCTGTGTAGAACAATGGCATAGTAAGTTGTAAAATGTCTGGTCTACAAGAGTTATGATTCTCCCAGTTGCTACACAGTAGGTGGTCAGTACATAACATTTCTAGAAATGAAACTGCATAAATTATTTTTTAGAGATTAATCTAGAAGTTACATAAAATATGAATTGGAATGGGGAAATGACACAACTGTAGTGGACAGCCTGATATACTGGAATTATATGAGTGGATATTAATAAAAAAGAAAAACAGTCTTAGAAAAAAATGAATCTATGTCACTATTCCCAAAGATTTCTGGCAATCTTCAGGTTTTGTATTACATATTGTACTGGATATTGCTTTGAAAGGTCAACTATGTATTTTTGGTATTTTCCCCAAGACACAATGGAAACAAAATGGAGAAAGTCTTCAAACAATAAACATTATGTTTGCAGACTGTTGAAATATCATTGTTTGAATGGCATGTTGAGGTGTTAGACTGGACATATGGCTTATTGTCACTTTATTATATATAAATGAATTACCTTTGCCTCTGCTATTACCACTTTGTGGAGCAACCTTCATCTGCCTCTATTTCTACCAGATGAAACCCTATCTATTCTTCAAGCATGAATTTCAATTTTGTACCATCAGTTTAATTGCATTTTTCTTCGTAGACCTAAAGCTGATCTCCACTTAATGAGCACAGTACTTCTTTCTTTTTAAATTTCTACATTGTGACGTGTAGCATTATAATTGTGTATATTGGAATCTTCTATATTGTAGTCAAAATTGCTTTTTATCTTTCTATCTGCCATGATCTTTAACACTTTACATGCAATGGTCCTTAATTAGTATTTTTTCAATAAATGAATGAATTTTTTTAAAAAGTATGGCATTCTAGTAATTCCTTAATTCTCTTCCATAATTAAAAGAACTGAGGCAGAAACTTCAGTGTTATAGATTGTTAATTTAATGCTGAGATTGGTTGAGAGGTTTTTTTAATGTTTCATTTCATTTCTTTTACTTTTCAGTTTTTGTTTTTAATCATTTTATGTTAACTAAAAGCATATTAACTTAAGAAATGTTTTTATCGCCTAATATAAAACTTATCCTAGGCCACATATACATAGAGATTCAAGAAGCATTTTTCAAAGCAAATGCAGTATGGCATCCTAAGATTCAGTGACAATTTTGAATGGAGGCTCTAAAGCAGTGCTAGTTTTATATAATTGGTAGCATATGTGGTAGCAATTACTAATTAGATAATTGGAGGCATATGGCAGCAATTACTGTCAATCAAATTATGCAATATCCCAGTAGGTATAGTAATACCTTCAGTGCAGCAATGTCTGATATATATGTTCTCAATTTGATCAAGAAATTAATGAGAGCATTCTATGCTATAGTTTGAGTCAGTACCAATGAACAATGCTTAGAAGCAATCTATAACTTTAATTGAGGTCGTGGCTACAGTATGTGACAGCAGCTATGAATTGGCCCATCCAATTTGCTGTGGCTCATTAAGATATCCACTGCTCAAGAATTGTGTAGACAGGTCACAACAAATCATACCAAGTGAATTGTTCAGTGAGATACAATTCTATTGTACAGACATGGCCTCAGGCCAGGTTTATGTATCACAAGAAAAATGCCCATGATATAGTATATACAGTATATCCAAGTCTTAGCTGGATTGTCAGATGCATCATGTTCTCTGGCAGCAATAGCTCATTAAGATCTATATCCAGAGAATAATGGAGCCCATACTTATAATATGTCATGGTTTCTATGGAAGCCCGTAGATACACCACTATTAATCTGTTAAAAGAAGGAAACCTAGTTTTAGGTGGGAAGGCATAGCACTCTGCTTGCCTAAAAAAATTGCTTTCATAGACCATGTGGATATGTAAGCTTCATTGCTGACCCTTCTTGATCAAATTTTGCCCTGAACAATGCATACTCAATATGCTCAGAATATTCCAAGTTCAGATGAAGAGATGAATCTTTAAATGTATTATGAAGGTATCAAACCTCAGATCAGAGTACTTAGTTGCTCTTCTATTTCAGACAGCTGTAGACAATCTATTAATAGTCTCCATGTTTCCAGAATTAGAACTTGCTTGCCTATTTTGATCTCTTTCTTCACTTTTCCCTTTGCCTTTTGAAAACTTACATCAACAATTTTGTCCATATTTGTGCTCACATGTGCATCTACAGTTACACAAACACTACATACTTTATCATAACATGGGTCTATTGTCTGTGTTGGCAACCCAGGAAAATCGAAACTTTAATGAGAGCTAATAAGAAATAGTCTTCCTTTGTATCAAGACGTTGTCTTTTCCTCTGAAAGTCACATATGACAGTGATAGACAACTGTGGTTTTAATGTTATATTAATATAATAACTAATGTCATGTGCATGCTTACATAAAGACACTGATAAATATTGTATTATACATCAGCAAAAATAAAATAAATAACCCTTCAATATACCTGACATTTAAAGCTGTAAATCTGCTTAGGCTATTACCATATTTCCCTTATACCTATCAACATCTTCATATACACTTTTAGTTTCAACAAATCCATTCAGCAGATATTTATTGTTTAATGGGTTCCAGGCAGTGTTGTAGGTCCTGTGTGCATAAGATGAATACAACAGAAATAAAATTTTTGCCCTTATAGAGATGTAGTTAAGTGCAGAAATCAGAATAAACAACAAATATTGCATTTATATTTTTAATAATAATAATAAATTATATAAGTGCTAAGTAGGAGAAAGAAGCAATGAGAAGAGGCTGTGGGAAGTAGGATGAGGAACATAGTGAGCAGTGACTTAAAGGAGATGCAGTAGAAGGCCATATGTAAAGCTGGAAGAATTCCCCAGGTAGAAAGTCCAAAAGGTATCAACAACTTGGGACTGGAGAGTGCCTGGCATATTCCAGACAAGTCAGGAAGCCACTGTTGCTGAAGGGGAATGCAGGAGGGCAGAGAAGTAAGAGATAAGGAAATTATGGAGGTAACTTTCCCTGGGTCTTCAAAGTCATTTTAAGGACTTTTGCTTTTACTGTGAGTGACACAGGAAGCAACCGGAGACTCCTGAGAAGAGCTGTGTTCCAAATATACTTTAAGAGAATCACTGTTGCTGTCATTCACAACAGACTAAAAGGGAAGAATTGGATCACGAGATCAGTTAGAATGATACTGCCAACATCCAGGTAAGATGGAGATTATGAGAAGTTACTGAATTCTGGATCCTTTTACAAAGTAAAGCTAATAGAATATGATACTCAACTGAATGTAAGTGAGAGAGAAAGAGGCTTCAAGTTTTTAATTTATAAAACTGAAAGCATGGACTTTCCATGAATGAAATGAGAAAGACTGTAGAAGAAGCAGGGTTTGGGTTGTTTATATTTTGTTTGGTTTGGCTGTTTGTTAGTATGTTTGCTCTCTGGCAAAGGATGGAATATTAAATTTGGAAATGTTAAATTTAAGCTATTATATGTGGTCAACCTCCACTGAGAGACGTAAAGTAGACAGTTTGACATTGTGGGAGAGGATTAACAGACCTTTTCCCCTGGGCATGTGAATATAAGTTTTGTTCAACTCTCTACTTTTGTTTTCCTGGAAATCTGAAGTGAATAATATGCTAATGGTGTTACTAATGATAAAGTGTTAACATACTGACAGACAGTAGGTGGAACTGAAAATTGAAACCAAAACTAAATAATTTCAAAACAGACTGCAATATGGTACACAAAACAGAGAAATATACCAAACTAAAAACATGATGATCATCACAAACTCTATTCTAAAATTCTTTTAACACTAGCTCCTTCAGAACCTGGTGTTCCAAGATAAGACTATGAATAAATTGAGTTAACAATCCCTCTCTGTGAACCATTTATTGTAAACTCAAGACTACTGACTAGTCCACAACCATCTAGTTTACAAAGACTGACAAATCCCACTAACATCATTCTATGACTAATTCCAGAGCTCAAAATCCTAGAAGTACCACTCTTTAACTCCCTCTTTTTGAGACATCTCCTCAAGTGTGCCCTTTGTTGCAATGAACTCAATAAATGTAATTTGTTTTTCAACTATAGGTGCGTCAGTCAGTGGGCTTTGGAAAATAAACTTTAACAAAACAATGTTGCTTATAGCAAAATAATCATGATTAGTAAACTGTGTCTGGATTGAGAGAACTATTACTTTATTTTTTAAGATTTTATTTATTTTTATTTATTATTTATTTTTATTTTATTATTTATTTTATTTACTTATTTTATTTTTTATTTATTTTATTTATTCATGAGAGACACACACACAGAGAGAGAAAGAAGGGGGAGAGAGAGAGAGAGAAAGAAAGGCTGAGACACAGGCAGAGGAAGAAGCAAGCTCCATGAAGGGAGCCTGATGTGGAACTCGATTCCGGGGCTCCAGGATCATACCCTGGGCCAAAGGCAGGTGCTAAACCATGGAGCTCCTCAAGAAAACTACTATTTTAAAGGAAGAGATAGCTTTGTCCTTCCTTAAATGCAGTGAGTGTGGTTACTGGGCACACCCCTTATGGAGACTCTGGAAGAGTCTGTTGAATTGTTACAAAAATATAGCTCCCATGATACATGAGGTTTTAAACACTAAATGGATCATGCATCCTCCTGAAAAGGATTGTTTCTTTGCAATGAGCTGTGTGATCAGCTGCAAGGAATGCTCCTCAGACTTCAGGAGTTCCCAGAAAAACCCCTTCCCATGGCAAGCTGTGGTAGCTGCCATGTATCCTTCTGAGAAGACTGATGCCAACTGAGGACTAAGATGGTTTTGTAAGTTTGAAAGTTTAGCTGAAATTAGGCAGAGTCCCTTGTGGTCACTGCAATGAGGCAGCCTGGAATTCACAGAGAAGTTCTTTGTTACAGATAAAAATGTGGATCCCATCAGTGTGTAGGTGATATTGATGTAGGAACGAGTTAAGAGCAGATGGGGCCAGACAGGGAAAGACAAGGGAAAGGCCCCAGAGTCCGGCTCCTACCCATCCCAAGAAAACAAAGATAAGACAGTAACAGAAAAAATAAACCTGGCTCCCTAGCTCCGAAATGTTAGGGAGTATCCCCCTTTAATGGCTACTAAATAATCAGAGGAACCACCAGACCACAAAGAAATATGTCATTAGACTGTTATCAATAGTCCCTGCTCAAATCAAGTCAGCACAAGAATCTCAAGGCCAGACTAGGCTGACAGGAATCCCAGATGTAGAGAAATGTTGTGGAGGAGATATTAACCAGAGAAGAGAATACCTTGTTTGGGCTTGTGATATTTACAAAAACATCTTGTTTGTTATTATGATAGTTATAAGGCCACCATGTTTGTTCTAAATATCCATCAATAAAGTTATTGACAAGAACTTTACCAATTTCCTTTACCAATAGTTTGCTATAAAAGACAGACCATAAAAACCCTCAGTGGCAACCCTGTCAAGACCCCTTTCACTTCTGAGAGCTTTCTCTGTATCTCTGCTTAATAAACTTCTATCACTTTGCTCTCTCTTTGTTGTCTATGAGATTCTTTCTTTGACTCCATGAGACAAGAACAAAGCTCTCCCACATCAATATTGAAAACCAGGAAAAGAGATAAGATTTTAAAATAGAGAATGCAGGGAAGCCTGGGTGGCTTAGCAGTTTAGCAGCACCTTCAGTCCAGGGTGTGATCTTGGAGTTCCGGGATCAAGTCCCATGTCAGACTTCCTGCATGGAGCCTGTTTCTCCCTCTGCCTGTGTCTCTGCCTCTCTCTCTCTGTCTCTCGGAAATAAATTAGTAAAATCTTTAAAAATAATAATAATAAAATAGAGAATGCAAATAAAGAAGAAAAGACATCCAAAGAGTGAGGCCTGAGGCATTCTAAATTTAAAAAGTTGAGGAGATAAAGAGAACCAAGAAAAGATATTGAGAAGAAATTGTCCGTGGTGAGGTGCAGTAATTCTCCATACTAGAGGCCAAGTGAAGTGCTGTAGGGAGAGGGTAATTAATTTGATTAAGGAGGATGAGGAATGGAAACTGAATATTGGATTTAGCAACAAAGGGATATTTGCTGACCTTAACAGCAGAACTTTCAGTGCATTCACAGGAGCTAACACATGATTAGAGAGGGTTCAAGAGGTAGGAGGAATGAAAACTGAAATAGCAGATAACACTTTTTGTAAAGAGAAAAGAAATAAGATTATTGTTGGAGAATGAAGTAAGCTCAAGACAGACTTGCTTTCTTATTTTGGCTTTTGTTTGTTTGTTGTTGTTGTTTTTTTCTTCTTTTTATAATATATGTATTCCCCAGAAGCTTGTAATACAGCCTCATGTGTATTTGCTGGATGGTCCACTAGAGAGGAAAAACGACAGTGATGCATGGGGGAGTGGGGGGAGGGATCAAAGGCTTTGAGTAGATGAAAAGATAGGCACAGAATGAAGGGTTGGCCTTAGATAAAGGCACAATGTATTTATCTGTAAGTCAAGTCTGCTCAGAAGCTTAAGAGAAAGCTGAAATACCTCTCTCCTTTCAAATTCAACACAATGAGTTTCTGTTTATTTGTTCATTAATCAAGTATTTTATTCAGCACTTTCTAGGCTTTAGATATTCTTCTAACTGCTGGGGACATAGCAGTGAACACAACAGATTAAAAAAAGCCCTTATGTTCATGATGTTCACCTTTTAAGGAACCTTTTGAATTTGAAAAACAAATTGAAGAATAAAACTTGTTACAGTTTTTGTCCAATATCTTTTTTTAAAAAAATCACTTCAGCGTCACTTTAGTTGTCTTTGTTGAAATTTCAGTGTAACTATTTGCTGGGGAAAGAAGCATGAAAGAAACAGCTTGGGTAATGTTTCTTTTAAAAGAACTCCTTATTCAGCTGACAGAAATGATTGTGTCTGGTAATCACTGTTTGCAAAGAACTGATGAGATTGTGTCAGCAGAGGTTTGAGAAGGAACACTGAATACTTCCAGATCTAGTCCATAAGTTCTTTCCTGAGATTGGCCAGACAAAATCAATATAAAGCCTCCATAGGTTTCTTTTCACGTCTCATGGACAAATAACTAACTTGGCAAAAGCTGCAATCAGTTACATCTTTTCAACATCAGAATCTATTTCAGTGACTAGATATGGTTTGTAACTAATGTTTTGTATAAAAGACAATTCACCATCTGTTACTTTAAATGTGGTCAGGAGAATAGTTTACCACTCAAGGTAATAACCACAATTGTCCTCACAAATATATTGTTCATTATTTGTGAATGACTTATATTTATAATTACCTGAAGGACCTAGATAAGAATTTAATTCAAAGGAAAATAGGAAAAACCTATTTGTTGAGGCTTATTTATATACGGGAAAAAAACAACAAACAAAAAGATCTTCCTACCCACTAAAGTAGGATGTTTCTTCTCTGAACCTTCATTCTGGCCTACTTTTTTTTTTTTTCTTTTTTTTTTCACTACACAAATTCTTATCTTGATTTTTATCAACTCAATGAATTTCTTGGACTTTCTATGCATTAATTCATTTCCCTTGTGATTCTGTAGATTCTATACCGTATCTGATAGACTCAATTGAAAAGCTATCAATTTAGAATATCTTAGAAGTGGGAGTCCAATAATCCTTATTTTTTTAAGATTTATTTACTTATTTTAGTGGGGGCAAGGCAGAGGGAGAAGTAGAGAGGGTCTTAAGCAGACTCCTGAGCCCTACGTGGGGCTCCATCTCGCAAGCCTGAGATCACGGCCTGAGCTGAAACCAAGAGTCTGACACCTAACTCACTGAGCCACCCAGATACCCCATGGGTGTCTTCATTTTAAAACAGCATCCAGATGATATGTACCCACATTGAAGCTTAAAAACCAGGACTCTAGATTCTCTAACTGGCCCTACATCTGAGGGATATTTTGGCCAAGAAACAATGCTGGCATCTCCTTTGACTGATTCTTCCCTTCATTTGAAGACTCTGGTTGATTATGAAATGTTGATATTGCTGGTAGTCTTGTATGTTTTGTTTTAGTACCTATAGCTCTGGTTCTCAGCTAGAGTAGGTTAATATTTTGCCATGGCAAATTTGACAATATCTAGAGTCACTTTCAGTTGTCATTCAGGGGACTGTGGGGTTGCTACTGTGTCTAGTGGATGGGAATTAGGAATACTACATAATATAGGCCCCCACAAAAGAAAAATCATCTGGATAAATATGTTAATATGATGGGAGTTGAAAAAGCCTGCCCTAAAGCAACTGCCTAGAACTGTTGACAATTATAACATGCTTCTTTGTCCACACAGCCCGTAGCTCAAGGGCATTTATTTTTCCTTGTGAAATAGTCAGGATAATCTACTTGTAACCATGGAAATTCTACAAGGAAAGGGGCAGACATTTACAGTGTTTAGATTTCCCCCACTCCACCACACTCAGCTTAACATACAAGACAATTAGAGTTGCAGGCAGGGAGGGGCATGAAACAGTGTACTAAAGAAGATAACATCATAAAATCTGAAAATTTGAATGCCAAAATGAGAGATGTCACAATGACATAAACTAGCTATACTTTTTTTTTTTTACTCTGGATATCAAAGACATAATTAAAGGTAGACTCTTACTATAAGAGTTACAAAATACAAAAAAAAAAAAATTGTAATGGCAATGAATAAGTGAAGCTAATTGTTTTTTCAGTTTTGTTTTTCTTCTTTTGACCATATAATTAAAGCAAGAATTCCTTGTTAATTTGTATGAAATTTCATTTGTTATATAACAGTATTTTAGTGTTTAGTGCCTCTGTTCCATCTGGGATTTACAGCTAAACAAAGTAGAAACACCATAGAGTAAAGAACAGTAAAAAGGCACAGTGTTTTAGGTCATCAAAATTCACTAGCACAATCTTAGAAATCAATAATAAATTGACATTCCAGAAGGCATACTCAGGAGGGCAATTCCAGAGCTATAGAAAAACTTATCCTCATGACACAGAATTGTCTCCTGTAAAAGTAAAACAAAAAATAAAAGCAAAAACAAAAACATGGTAGAAATTGAATAAGCACAAGAGAGACAAAGTTCTTGCTCTGATTATGGAATGCTGCATTTGGATTTAGACATCCCTTATATTAAGAAAATAATTTCACAAACAAACAAACACCTTAGATATTAGATGTCTTTTCAAAAGATTATCCTTTTCAAACATATAGTTTTATGATTCCAGTATGAAAGATTGTCCCAAAGAATAATTTGCCAAAGAAAACAAATCTCAGAAAACTACAGAGTAAAAGTTTATCACACCCAAATTTATATCATGCTAATTTTTATTTTTTTCATTAATATGACAATTATCACATGAATGTCTGTCATGTACTAGTTTCTGCTAAGGATACTGAAGTGAACAATAAAATCACATTTCCTCATGGAATTCAAATTTCATTGACAGAAAAAATATTTAAAGTAAGCAGAGAAACATGCACTTTTTGTTAAAAAGTAAGTTAAAATAGATGAGCAGGTTGGTTATGGTTATAATATATTTATTATACCTATATATGTATATTATACATATGTATATGTATATATAGGTATTATATATGAAGGTTTCTCTGGGGAAGTAATATTTGATACTGTGCTTTATTTTCCATACATTTACACAAATATAATAAAAAATTTCTTCGTTGAAAAATAAGATTTCGAACGTCTACTATTCTATCATGCTAATGTTGAACTTATTAACAATGTCATATTTTTAGTATATAGTTTTATATAAAATAATTAATAGGTCAAATCGAATGGTTTTAAAGTTTGACACAAATTTTGAATTTATCTTTGGAAGAATTTTACCTTTTTTTTTTTTTTAAAGATTTTATTTATTTATTCATGAGAGACACACAGAGAGGGAGGCAGAGACATAGGCAGAGGGAGAAACAGGCTCCATGCTGGGAGCCTGATGTGGGATTCAATCCTTGGACTCCAAGATCATGCCCTGGGCCTAAGGCAGGTACTAAACTGCTGAACCACCCAGGTGTCCCAAATTTTACCATTTTTAATCCCATGAAAATGTGTAAGACCAATTTTCACAAAATTCTAACCAACATGTTCATTTTCCTTAAAAAAATCTATCTTAATTTCAATAGTTAAAATAATTTCATAGTATTTTTGAATTTACAATTTTTTAATTTATTAGTGGTCATGACTATTATACATGTTTATTGAGCATTTTTATTTTTATACATGTAAATATACTTTCTGTCAACTGCTGAACAGTTCTAGATGAATTCTTAAAATTATGTAGCAAGAATATTAAAAGCTTGGTAGTTGCTTATACTGTAACAATTCCTTATAAGTAGTTTTATGTACAGAGTATTATACTTAATTTTCAGTCATTTGAACTATCCTCTTTTATCTTGGGGTACTTTCACACTTGAAAGAACACCTTGACATTATTTACCAATGATAAACAATCAACATTTCAAACTCAAATCAGAGTTTTGGAAAACTATCTGAAATGATAAGCCAGACAGTTGTCCAGCACTTCAAAAACTTTCTGTTAAGATGGATGGTAGAATTTGGGCACCTGGGTGGCTCAGTGGTTAAGCATCTGCCTTCAGGCCAGGTCATTATCCAGGGATTCTGGATCAAGCCTAGCATCAGGAACCCTGCTTGGTGGGGAGCCTGCTTCTCCCTCTCCCTTTGCCACTTCCCTGCTTGTGTGCACTCTTTCGCTCTCTGTCAAACAAACAAACAAACAAACAAACAAATAAATAAATCTTTAAAAACAAAGATGGGTGGTGGTATTAATGAGTGTGAGTTTTTGATATTGATAAAGGATGCCTCAATATTTGGAAGATTTCATTGACTAACTCACCAAATCAGATTTCCTAGGAGATCAGTAGATGGCCTTATAGAAGCATGCATGAATAAAGAACCTACTTAAAGTTGCAAGAATGATTTCTTCTAAAAAGGATTTTATTGTAGCAGACTATGACAAATCATTGATAAAGTATCATATTCCATATTATGAAGCTACCACTTGTTAAATTTTGGCATAGTATTAAAGGAAAATATTCAAAATTATATAAAAATGTCATGAAAATATCCTTCCTTTTTCCAACCACTTATTTGTGAGACCAGATATTTTATATATTTCAATCAAAGCAAAATATAGCAGCAGGTTGAATCAGAAGCTGATACAAGAATCCAACTATCAGCACTCCTGGGGTGGCTTAGTGGTTGAGCATCTGCCTTTGGCTCAGGGCATGATAATGAGATCTTGGGATCTAGTCCCACATTAGGCTCCCTGGGGGGAGACTGCTTCTTCCTCTGCCTCTCTCTGTGTCTCTCATGAATAAATAAATGAAATCTTTAAAAAAAAAAAAAAAAGAATCCAACTATCATGTATTAAGTCAGGCATTTAAAATATTTGCAAAACCATGGGGCACCCGGGTGGTTCAGTCAGTTAAGTATCTGCATTCAGCTCAAGTCATGATCCTGGGATTGAGTCCCACATCAGGCTTCTAGCTCAGTGGGGAGTTTGCTTCTTGCTCTACTCCTCCCCCTCTTCATGCTCTCTCTCTCTCTGTTTCTCTCTCTCTCTCGATCTCCCTCTCTCAAATAAATAAATAAAATCTTTAAAAAAATAAAATATTTTCAAAGCCATAAAACAATACCAGTCATATCATTAAATACGTTTGGAAATTATATTTTTCATAAACATGTTATTTATGTTAGCACATAATGGGTTTATTAGCAGTTTTAATTACATAAGAAATTTTTTTTAATTCTCAATTTTAATTTCTAACACAGTGAATATATCTGTATCTATCTATGTCTATAGTTGCATTATGTAAATAAGTCCTAAATTAAAAAGTTTGAGAATTGCTGTATTAAAGGTATTGGTGGTGAATAGTAAATATGCAAAGTAGTATTTCTGGCAAGTCCTAATGAGAGAATCACAGCAAAAGTCCTAAATTTCTACATTAGAGAACTACGCAAGTTTCATAAAAGAGTTCCGGGCCAGCTACAGAATCTAGTCCAATGGAACATTTGACCATGGGATATCTATCATATAATCATAAAGCACTCCTGCTCATCCTGAGCTAGGATTAAGCAGATATACCAATTTAGAAGATTGAATATGCCCTCAGAACTTAATTTGAGGTTGAAAAGTATATCTGAGGCATAAGAAAGATCAGAGGGCACATGTAAGTTGCATGAATAGGGCTCTAACTACCACATTATCCACCACTTTTGCAGAAATGCCTCTCCTTTAGTTTCCACTATGACCACATAGAAGGGTAATTTTGACCAAATGGCAAAGGAAATAAAGGTTAAGCTTAATTCTCAGGTGAGTAGGATAAGTAAGCACATAAAGGCTAAAAATTGCCTGATTTTACCGTAGTTGTACTGTAGGGTAGCTTTGCAGTATAAGGAAATCCTTCTCTTCTCGGGCCAAGCTTCAAGAGTTGCTTATGATCAAACTCTACATGTACAAAGAAAAGCAACTTAGTTAAGAATATACATAGATTCTTGTGTAGTAGCAAATGGCCTGGCTGATTCATCAGAAGTATTTAAGGAGGAAGATTTGTTCTGGGGAAAACACTTTAGATAGACCTATGGAAGTGTGCATGAGGTGTGAAGATCTTGCATTATATATAAACGTACACCAGAGATAATGTACCCTAGATGAGGTGCTAACTAACCAAGTAGATATTAAAAATTTGGGGTTTTTTGACATTAGCCTTTTTAACAGCCATCCCCATTCTAAAATAATGGGTACATGATCAAAGGAGTCATGGTGGCGGGGATAGAGCCTAGGCAAGCACAAATTACCAATGACCCATTCTCCATAGGTAGCCTAAGTACTGTAGCTGTTGAATGTCCAAGTATCCAGTAATAGAGATCAACAGAGTCTTTAATTAGGCACCTTTCTTAAAGAGATAACCATTCACTTGGTAAAAGTTTATTTCAGTAAACCCTGGAACAGGTAGTGATTCATCTTGATTGGAAATTATATATATTCTGAGTTTGGGATTGTCTTTTCTGCTTACAGGGATTTATCCAATGCTACTATTCTAGAAAACAGAGTATTTGATTTCCTGATATTTAATATGATATAATATTTCAGAATAAGGAACTATTTCCAGTAAAGGAGATATAGCAATGGGCTCATACCGTGGCATCCACTGGTTCTACCATATAAAGTACTATTTAGAAGATACTAGCCTGATAGAACAAGGAGATAGTCTTTGAAACCGCAGGTATGGGGACAGCTTTGAAAATATCCCCAACCAGGGTGGGGTGCCATCCCCCCAGGTTATACCATATACCATTAATTAATTACTATTTTATTGTTCTGGGTCTCCAATAGCTACAACATACAGGATGGTACAAAAGAGGGAAATATAAGAATTACTCTGATATCTGTTACACCTAGTGACATTTTCTACTTTCTTAATTTACAGCCTTGCATTTAGAGTTCCCCAGAAGAGAATACACTTCTGCTAAGGGACACAGTAAGAATCCTAGTAAACTTCAAGCTATAGCTGTCACAGACCTCTGTAGTCCATTGATACTAGAATTCAGCAGGCAAGAAAGAGTCCATCTACTACCATGAATTTTGGTTACTGTGAGGTCATATATGAGTGACAGAAAATTTTCCTTTGCCGAAGGTGACTTCACAAAAGATCATGCCCCCTCCTTAGAGTTAGTAAACTGTATCCAGTGGTGGGTCAAAGTGGGATTATGCAAGCTTGGCTCCTGTGCCTCAGTGGGGCAACATGGAATGACCACCTCAGCTCCAGTGCTCCTCAGGGTATCCGCTGAGCTCTATATTGCAACTGCTTCCCAATTCAGGCCCTCTTCAGTTTAATTATCCATCTTTCATTCATCTCAGAGCTCATAATAACTGTCCTACCCACAGATATCCTTCTCATTGTCTATTTTCCAGAAAGTGTACTGTACATTTGGTTAGGTATACTTTTACACACATTATACAGTTAACTCTTACAGAGTCTAATGAGATTAAAATTGTCTTAGTAACACATATTTTATCAAATAGAATTTAGGTATTTGTGTATATATAGATACAGATATATAGTGGACTATATAAATACATTTGTCAACATTTAGCCAGTAGAATATATTCTTTTCTTTCTTTCCTTTCTTTCTTTCTTTCTTTCTTTCTTTCTTTCTTTCTTTCTTTCTTTTTTTTTTCTTTCTTTCTTTCTTTCTTTCTTTCTTTCTTTCTTTCTTTTCTTTCTTTCTTCTTTCTTTCTTTCTTTCTTTCTTTCTTTCTTTCTTTCTTTCTTTCTTTTTTTTTTTTGTAGCAAACCACCTTCACATTTCTAAAAAATATCACTAGTGGCAATGATGTATTTTGATTGAATAGACTCATAACTGGTCTCCAATTAATTGATTAGGCAGATTAACAGCTGGTTTTTACTCTCAGTACTCAATATATTTTTTTAAGATTTTATTTATTCATTCATGAGAGACACATAGAGAGAGAGAGGCAGAGACACAGGCAGAGGGAGAAGCAGGCTCAATGCAGGAGCCCAACGTGGGACTCAATCCCAGGACTCCAAGATCATGCTCTGGGCTGAAAGCAGGTGCTAAATTGCTGAGCCACCCAGAGATCCACTCAGTACTCAATATTAAATTGACAATACCTATAGAACACTGAAGTCTTTTGACAAATGGACATTTCATTTCATTACATGTCAAGATACCTCTGCTATTACTAGAAGAATATTAATCTGAGAATAAATTTAGTTTCTCAATCTTATGATTATTATAGTAATCTTCATATTGTAAATAAATATATTAAGAAACCAGTGAGAGGTGAATAAGAAATAGAGTTCTTTGATTGAAAGTTAGGTTGAATGCTTTGGAAATATTCAAAATATTGAATTGAAATACTGCTTAAAAATGCTGCAAAATTTGGACTAGACAGGCAAATTATGAAAAGTGATGAGAAATTTTATAAAACTAGGGAATATTTGGAAACATTGTTTTCATGGGCTTTAGATTATTACTCTAAAGAAAAGGTATATTTTGAAAATGTCTAATGCAATAAGGATGTGATTTATGGAAAAACAAAGACCAGAAATGGCACTCAGTAGACCCTATAATTCAAGATTAGACTATGACCATATATAAAAAGAGTGGAGAATAAATGCACACATACATGTTTCAAATTTATAGTAAAGGCTTAGGATAAATATTTGTCTTTTTTGTGATCTCCTTTTTTAAATTTTCAATTATCAAATATAGATTAACCAAAGATATTCTGATGGGAGAGATAAGAAGGCTTTTAAAGTGTTTTAATTTTTGCTAGTGTAATAGGATAGTGAATTCATGATTGTAATTTTGTGATTATTGTTGAAGCTCAAATTAGAGAAAACTGGTAAGAAGTACCACATTACAAAAGGTTGCTAAGACAGTGTATGCCAAACTCTCTAAAGGATAGCTATATTTTTTTATATTCCTTGTATGAATGAAACCATATAATGTTTGTCCTTCTCCAACTGACTTACTTCACTCAGCATAATAGCTTCCAGTTCCATCCAGGTTGAAGCAAATGATGGGTATTCATAGTTTCTAATGGCTGAGTAATATTCCATTGTGTATATATATACCACATCTTCTTTATCCATTCACCTTATAGGGAAAGGAGAGAAAATGAATGGGAAATATCAGAGAGGGTGACAGAACATGAGAGACTCCTAACTCTGGAAAACCAAACAAGGGGTAGTGGAAGGGGAAGTGGGCGGGGGGATGGGGTGACTGGGTGACGGGCACTAGGGGGGCACTTGACAGGATGAGCACTGGGTGTTATACTATATGTTGGCAAATTGAACTCCAATAAAAAATATACAAAGAAGTAAAAAATGATAATAATAAAAAGCCACTAGCCACTCTGTCACCTATTTACAACTCAGAAAAGACAAGTATTTCAAGGAAGGAATTGAAAATCACCAAAAGTCATAAAGCTTTCAACTCAGTAGGATATGCTGTCATGGAGTGGGAAGAGCGGGTGAGAAGCATCCATTGAGAATGAGAACAAAAAAAGGGTACTGTCATCTCACTTCCAGGCTTATTTCTATTCTACAGAGTTCTGTGAGCCTTTGCTAGCATGTAGCACTGAAATAGCATGCCTTCGTAGAGTTCATGGTAGGTTCTGACACTTGTCCCCTAGAGCAGTCTATCCCTAGTATGGTCCATGAACTACTTACTGTATGGATAAACAGATAATTGATCATAAATGTTGGTAATTTGAGAACACATATCTAGAAGCCCAATGTGGGACTCCATCCTGGACCCCAGGATCATGCCCTGAGCCAAAGGCAGACACTCAGCTGCTGAGCCACCCAGGCGTCCCCACTGCCAGGTTTTAAAAAACAATAAAAATAAGCACATGGACTCAAATACTCTGACAAATGGCAATATGAGACTATAACTATGCAAATCATAACTAGATGCATATTTAGTCATATCTAATAATAATACAGGATTAGATTTCTAGAGGAATCTAATATATTGTTGTCTTAATATTTTTCATTTTTCTAATAATGTACTTTAATTTTTATTGCATTTTACATAAGCATGGTCTGTCATGATTGAAAAATAAATAAATAAAATACCTGATTTATTCTTTCATATAGAATTTCCGATGGGGCACCTGGGTATTTCAGTAGGTTAAGGGTCTGACTCTTGATATCTGCTCAGGTCATGATCTCAAGTAGGTGAGATAAAGCCCCACATTAGTCTCTGCACTCAGCAAGTCTGCTTCTTTCTTTCTTCCTCTCTCTCTGCCCATTCCCCCCACTGCTCCACCCAGCTTGTGCAAACTCTCTCTCAAATAAATAAACAAATAAAAAAAAAAGAATTTCACAAACACCATCATTGTGTATGGGGAACAGCTGGTACCCAATTTTCATCTGAAAATTTGGAGACTAGCTGAAGCATAAGGGGAGAATAAGAAAAAAGGCAGTAGAAGAGTAGCCTTGGTGTTTCTCCTTGACTAAGCAGAAATATCAGAGGTTGAACCCTGATGAGCAGTTTAAAAGTGTCCTGACAAACAGGATGATGGCCTGTCAGGGTGTGAGGACTTCAGGCCTTGCTTCAGGACCAAGGGCTGTGGGAGCTACTGGTTCAGGAGGTTTGGCATTGGCTGGTCAGAGGGGTCTAGTAGCTCTAGTGGGGATCCTTGTCTTCAGGGGACAATGCAACACATAGTTTAGAATTTCAAACCAAAACTGCTTAAATTTAAAGTCTCTCAATAACTGACTTTTTTAAGATTATCACAAAAACTTTGTGTGTGTGATTTTTTTGATATGCTTTAAGTAAAAAAAAAAAAATAGTACAGGAAAAAAAAAAGCTGCAACAGCCTTAGGTACTTAAATGTAGCACATTTGCCAGTATATACTCATTCATTAGCCAAACATTTTAGAATCTACTCATCCAGGGAAAATGGTGTTAGGGAACTTCATATAGTTTATCCTCGTGAAGTGACATTCTAAAGGGAGAAATGGATGTTAAGCATCAGAAACAGGATAGATCACTTATTTGGAGAATTCTACAGTGAGGCCATTCACATTCACTTCAACAGCTCTAAAACATTTTAAACTCAACATACAAGCAATATAGGAATCAGATTTACTGCAATAAAAATGGATTTAAGAATGTGGCTTGGGCATATATTCTATTTCTTTACCCAAAGTGTAGATCTTACAAACTATCTGAAGAAAGAGAGAAATTTGAAGCGAGGAAGAGAAAATAATGAGGATGTCCTACAGGTTACAGGTTTGTTAGCTCTACAAAGGCCCTAAAAAATTTTGCCATTTTAATGTAATTGGAGAAGAATATTAATATAATCAATTATGGATCTCTAGGTGTTCAGAGGATAGCTCATTTGATTAGAAGCCAAGTCAGTTTCTTCTTTTAACTTCTTTAGAGCTATGTTTCAATTATCCCTTCCAAGTTAATTGATGCAATGCACAGATTGAGTTTGGATGATACCCATGCCCTCTTTTAAGCTGCTCATTCCTAAAGGAGTGCATTGGAAAATGTGTTGATGCCTTACTCTAAGCTAACTGTTCTCAAGATACCACTGTTTTGGGCAGTAATTCCTAGGGGTACAAACCAATTCTTTCCAAAAATGCTTTGGTGACACACCCTGCAATGTTTAACTATACTTCTCCATGAAATGACATTCTGTATAATCATAATACATCTTCCAAAACTATCAATTGTCTGATCACTTCCAGGTTTTATTTTTTTCTTTTTGAAAAGATTTTATTTATTTATTCATGAAAGATACACAGAGAGAGAGGCAGAGACATAGCCAGAGGGAGAGACAGTCTCCCTGCAGGAAACCTGATGTGGGACTCCATCCTGGACCCCAGGATCATGCCCTGAGCCAAAGGCAGACACTCAGCTGCTGAGCCACCCAGGCGTCCCCACTGCCAGGTTTTAAAAAACAATAAAAAATAAACACATGGACTTAAATACTCTGACAAATGGCAACATGAGAATATAACTATGCAAATAATAACTAGATGCATAGTCTTTCAGAATATTTTTGTGTTCTGGAAACCTAATATATCAATATGTAAACAATCTAAATATTCTGAATGCTTTTGAGAAAAATTCTTTGAAGAAATTTAAATTTTATGTATGCCATATTCATCTGTTTTGTGCACAAATCATAAGGCTTGCAATTTACTCATTAATCTGTCAGCTATATGTCTTACAAATATAATCTGGTCAGTCTCAGAACCTGAGACTTTATTTGTAAAATGGATGTAATTTACTAGAGTAATTTACTAGAGTAATTGTTTCATACTATCTTCTTTGAATCATCTCAACTATTACTGGGAAAGAGAAGGAAGAAATCTAGGTGGTCAAGGCTGTAAGATTACTATTGTGGAAATGATAGCAGGTGTTTTTATATATATATATATGCATATATATATATATATATATGAAAAATGTTCTGATATGCCTAAAACCCCCGTATAAGCATTTAATAGTCTTTTCTTGTTTTTTTTAAGATTTTTATTTATTTATTTATTTATTTATTCATGAGACACACACAGAGAGAGAGAGAGAGGGAGAGAGAGAGGGAGAGGCAGAGATACAGGCAGAGAGAGAAGCAGGCTCCATGCAAGGAGCCTGACGTGGGACTAGATCCTGGGACTCTAGAATCACTCCCTGGGCTGAGGGTGGTGCTAAACCGCTGAGCCACCCAGGCTGCCCCTCTTTTCTTATTCTAAATAGGATTCCAGACAGAAAGACTTGAGATTAATATTGATGTCACTTCTTGTTCATTTTAGTTAAATTGTATGAAATTATAGGTTTGTAGGTCAAAGATAGGTGGACCACATGGTTCAACTTAAGATAGAAGTACTACTTTCACAGTCATGCTTTTTCCTCCACCTCAAAAGATGTCAGTCTGTTTTTATATAAAGAAATTGAATAAAATAAATTTTTGAAAAGTTTTAACATCTAAGTACTATTTTCACACATGTCCGCACTGACTTTAGGAAATGATAAGAAAGAAATGTGGAGAGGAAAGCAAATATTTTCAAGAGTATCTTTTTGAAGTCAAAAATTACATGTGATACTACTCTTTAAAAAGTAGTTACAGTTTTGAACTTTATGAGAAAAGTCCATTTTTACTTCATTACAAGGCAGTGGGGAGGGTTGTCATAGAGGGGGAAAGATGAAAAGATATGGGAACATATGGAATTTTCGTTTTTTGGTACCTGTGTTCTGGTGTAAGTAACTCATTGGTCGGCTAGGGTTTATGGATATTTTGAGGTGGGTCACCTAAAGGGCCTTTTTGTATTTAGCCACGGGATAGCAGATCACTGTGGATCCTTCTACCCTACTCAGGTTTCCATTGTTCAACTTGGTTGCCCCATAGTGGCTTTTACAAACGTCAAATGATTTTACATTTGCATTATTATATATTCTAATATGTATATGTACATTGTATCTCTTAGTTTTCTTGATACACAATTTTTATTCCAAATGTTTTTTAAATTTACATCTTGAAAATAAAGAGGTACTTAAAATTTTCTGTTTAGAAAGTCACTAAACATTTTTCTCACCAAACATTTCATCCAAAACAAAATTTTCATTATATTTTGTAACGCTGTACACCCCCAGATGTTTGTGGGGTTTTATTGAATAACCAACATGAGTACTCAGTCAGTTAAGTTCTGTCATCTTTCTTTCTAATGATCTCAATGCATAAAGGAGAGGGAAATCAATATATAAAAGAAGTTCTGATTTTTATTTCTCACTTCCAAAAAAGTTTTCCAAGATGAAGACATCCTGAACAATTATATCTGTCACCAGAACTTTCACAGTAGGAACCCTGTTCCCTGAATTAGAGGCAGCCTAATCATTGAACATTCAGGCAAATCTAGATTTGCCTTGAGGGTTTTTGGGTATTCAGGCTTTAAATCTTATTCAGATGTATGATTATCACATTTAAACTAATTGTCTTCCCCCACCCCCCAAAGACTCTATCATTAAGTGTGTCATTTGAAGTCATTGTGTGTTATCAAAATAAGCATAAGGAAAGAATGGAGACAAACTCTTCCTTGGGGCTAGAGGGTGTATCTCATATAAATATTTATGTTCTAAGTAGAAATATTCTAAATGCATTTAGCTATGACCTATCATTTATATTAGGTGTCAACATTCCAATGTAATCACCTGGAGATTGATTAATCATTTAAGGTTGTACAGTTAAAAGGAAAACATTTACTAAAAGTAATATAGAGCCAGGATGATATTTTTGGGACCTTGACCTGTTTTTTGAGTTTAAGAAATGATGCTGTCATATTTCTATAGGAGACAGCATCTGGGATGCAAGATAAAATGGTGTTTCTCTAATACATCCCAACCCCACAGAACCAGCTGATTAGAAGCCTGGATGTTTGTATGACAAGCTTAGGTATTTGCTTGCCTCTGTGAAAATTAAATTGTCATTGTGCCAAGGGTATACAGAAAATATCCATTAGCAATTGATGTCAGTATGTTTATGTAGAATTTGAATGGGCTTTTTATACAGATCAAAATTGGCTATGTGGAAAGCAATAGAGATCAATTATACACTTAGAACATGAATTCTTAAAATAAATATCAAAGCTAAAAGGGAGGAGGTACTTCAGTTCTTATCTAGTTCCACTCCTGAAGCTCTGATAAGGGAAAAATTATTTCCCTTACAAGAAAAAGGACTGTTTTTCACAAAGAGGTTGTAAAAAATTGAGATTTTTATATGTGAAAATGCTCTGAATTATTGAATTGATAGCAATGTTAATCTAAATTAAAATAAAGCTTTAAAGAACCCCTCATAGCATGAGGTTGAATTTGTTGTATTCTATACAAGATTTCTTGTTTGCACGTCTTTACAAATATATGTGTATATCTGGACCACCATGTTTGTTAATTATCACTTCCAGATTCCTATGTTAATTATGACAGGATGTTTCCACTTATTTCCTCTTTTGATCTGGTTTACTGGAAGTAATACCATTCATGTTTTTGCAAGATAGAGATAAGTAGAGATTGAAAACTGGCAGATACATAACCAAAAGCTGGATAGTGAAGAAGATACATGTCCCTAGATTAGAAAATGGTTGTGTCAATTTAAAAGAAAATCTTAAAAAGACTAATATTTTTTTAATTGCATATTTTATGTTAGTTGGAAGGTTATTGTACTATATTGCTGATTTTTAGAGGAATGGAGAAAACAATGATTTTGAAACCATCTGGCATTTTGGCACTTAGGAACTTTGAATATATTCTCCTATTTATTCTTTATAACCATCTTATTATATGTGTAATAATATTGCTTTTTCACAAAAGACAAACTAGAGTTGACTATCTTCAACACTTATATTAGTGTGTGGTATCACAAAAAACAAACTAGAAGTGACTATCTTCAATACTTATATTAGTGTGTGGTAGATTGATGATTTAAACTCCAATCATTTTAATCACTAAATCTCAGCTCTTTCAAGTATATTGTCATACATGCTAGGCTGTGTGTGTGTGAACACACACATATTTATAGATTCTCTCTCTATTCTTTTATTCTCATTCTATTCAAACTTGGTCAAAATATTAAAGTTCATCAACAGTTGCTTAAAATATACTAGTTTAGCATATTCACACATACAGCAAAATACATAATATATTTAAGAATATAGAAGAAAAATATGTCATTATTTTTAACTTCAAAAGATTTAACATATATTTTGGCAGCTATATATGAATAATGCAAAAATAATATGTATATATTTGTGTATATTTAAATACTGAACTTTTGGTCTGGGAAGAGTAAAGTGTTAACACAAGGATAGAAATACCTGTGGCTACGTGATGAAAATCAGCAAAGTAGTGCAACAAAAACAAGGAATAGAGGTGGCAGGGTCACAAGAGATATGGTTTGCCAAGTCATATGGAATAAATGAATTAAAATACACACCAAGATCCTAAATTGTCTTCACCATTGGTAGGATCAGTTGATGAAGAGCTATAAACTATGATGTGCTGGTAAATGTTTATCAACTAGTTCACTAGGTGGGAAAAAAAGCAAAAGTATGGATTTACATCATTTGCTAATTTCTGTGGTGTAAAATTCTGCAGCATGATTAATTTTAAATTCTCAATTTTATGTCACCACATGTGGCAATGGGAAGAAGCAATCAAATTGGCTCTTGTGAGCCAGTTAAGTATACATATCACTAAATAAGTGACATATACATAATAGGTGCTTCCTTCAATAAATGCTGAATCTTAATTAAAAGAATACCATGAAAAAATGATGCTTATAAGATGGCTTATGAATAGGAATTTTAAAGTAAAGTAGAGAGGACAGTTGAGGCGATTGAAGTTTAAAGGGTAGGTCTGCATGATAGAAGCAGTGAAAATACGAATATTTCTGCAAAAGCTATGTGGATTAAAATTTAAAAGTTCAGCACAATATGTAAAGAAACTTGAATAAATTACACAAATATGTGTAATTCTGTTACTAAATTTGTAGTATTGTTCATTACATGAAATATTTGACTAGTTTGATTTACTAATGGAATTGCAATGCTTAATCAACGTTAGACTTATTTTAAATCAGGTACAACTGGTGTTTACTTAATTTTCTTCAGTTAAACAAGGCTTTGAAGATATGACTATAATCTTAAAATAATCATTTCAGTTGAAACAAAAATAAGACATATCTTAATTCCCTAATTGTTGTTGTTTATTATATTTCTTAGGTCTTCTTAATTTCTGCTGCCAGTTCTCAATATACTTTATGAAGCATTTCATACCATTTCTTTCATGTTCTATCTATTTCTATCTTTCTCAAATGCATTGGGGGAAAAAAGCCTTAAAATATAAAGTTTAAACTTGCAGAAATTTCTTGACAACTGTAATGAACAAAAGGATATATCTATGCTAATTTAAATATCTTCTATTTTTGTAGCCCCAGTTCTTAACAAATAGCATGTTGGAAATAATCATTCTTGTAATGAAAAGATTCATTCACATAATATATATTTCTAAATAAATATAAACATAATATGATTATTAAAATTTTTATCATGGCTTTTTTGTTATTAACTAAAATTGTATGACTATATATCATTTTTAGATAGTGGCATCTTATGAGAAGTTTCACCATACTTGTTAGTTATATGTCCCAACTGAATAATGTTCTAAACAAATATTTTATTATAGATAACTCATATATAATTGCAGTAGAAACTATTGCATGAACCATTGTCAAAGCTTTATTAAACAATATTATTTAATAAACCAATTATAAAGGCTTGAAAATATGAACAACACATAAATTGCTTATGTAAAATTTTAAAAATGTTTAACAATATAATTTTGTAGCTATGTTTGAAAAGGAAAACATTCATACACACATTTTACAGCCCTTACTTTCAAGCATTTACACTTTTTTTTGAAATATTACCCTTTAAGCCAAAATTTCTTATTCTTACACTCAGCTTCAAGGTACAATATTTGGAAAGGTTAGTAAAATTCCATTAAGTCATTTTGAGTTATCTAAGGGTGAACTTTAAGAAATTGTTCAGATAGTTTTAATACACTTGAAGAGTTGAAAAGTAGTTTTGTTTTTAAAGTTCACACTTGGCACATATTTAGTCTTCACTGAAGAATTGACACCAGAACTTCTTGGAGCAAATGGAGGCACTTTAGGAGCATGATTGAAAATCTCTTTACCTTCTGTCTGATTCCTAAGTTATAGCAGACTGGATATGGCCCATATGAGACTGAAAGAAAGAGATATTTTATTTTTGGCCAATTAATATCCTTATGCCTTTCTATCTCTTGTCATATATTTTCTTGTATATTCATTTACTCTCTATAGGCCATCCTGCTGACAGAAATCTCATAATGGATACAAACATTTGCAAATGAGAGAAAAAATATCTTTCAAGGCAAACAGATTTATCTCTAGATTTTCTTTAAACTGTCATAGTTTTATTTATGTTTCCTTCCTATTTGCTCATGGGATGATCTCACATGTACAGTGAGTTTTATAAATAATTTGAGTTAATGAAGGGACTTAACCAAAAAAGTAAGAGACATAGAAAGAGAGGTAATCAAGAGCCAGTGGAGGTGGTGGTAGGGGGAGGGGAGGTCTTTAATTACTTACTTCAAACATAATGTAAAATATAACATTTTGTATTTCCAAAAATAAAAACACCATACCAATACAAATCAAAGATCAAATATTTAGTCTAAAACGTACATTAAAGCTGGCAAAGTACACTAAATTATGCAACCCAGAATACTATTTTTTTTTATTATTGAATGAAAATATTCAAAACAGAATGCAGGTATATATTGCCTTGAACCAGAACAAAACTTGACTACAAAATGGCGTATATATATTAACCAGCAAACCAAATCTGGTAATGTATGAAAACAATTATACACCTTGCACAACTAGAATTTACTCAGTTTGTCTAAGTCTTGGTCAACATTTGAAAATCAATCAATGTAATGACTATATTAACAAGCCAATGAAGAAAAATCCATAGCCATTTCAATTGACATAGGGTAAGCGTTTGATAAAACCCAAACCTATACATGACAAAGAAAACTTGCAGTAATTTAGGAATAGAGGAAACTAATTTACCTGGATGAAGACCATGTAATAAAAACCTGCAGCTAAGTTTATACTTAATAGCGAAAAAACTAAATCCTTTCCTCCAAAGATCAGAAATAAGATAAAGATATCTGTGCTTATGTGCCATTCTTATTCAAAGTACTCCTGAAATTTCTAAACATTTCAATAAACCAAAGGAAAGAAAAAGAAGAAAGAAGAAAGAAGAAAGAAAGAAGAAAGAAAGAAAGAAAGAAAGAAAGAAAGAAAGAAAGAAAGAGAAAGAAAGAAAAAGAAAAAGACACACTGATTGATTAGAATGGAAGAAATAAAAGCTCTATTTGCAGATAACATTATTGTCTACATAGAAAATCTCAGGAAAACTAGAAAATCAATCTCAGAGCTAATAGTTAAGTTCATCAAGGTCACATTATACAAGATCAACAAACAAAATTTAGATTTTTATATACTAACAAAAAACACATGGAAACCAAATTAAAAAGAAATCATCATTTATAGTTGCTCCAAAGAAAATAAAATTCTTTGTTATAATTCTAACAAAATATGTATAGGATTGTGTCCTGAAAATTATAAAATGCTTGAAAGAGATCAAAGAAGAGCTAAATCAATCAAGCAGCATATCTTTTTCATAGGTTGGAAGATAAACATAGTAAAGATGCCAATTCTCCCCAAATTGATGCCAATTTTTCCCAAATGAATTTAATACAATTCTTAACAAAATTCTATCAGGATTTTTTTTACAATTAGATAAGTATATTCTAAAATATAACAGAAAATTTTAAAAAACCTAAAATGCTAAAAATGTCTCAGAGAAGAAGGATAAAGTAGAATGAATCACTTTTCCAAAGATTAAGCTTAAAATACAGTAATTAAGACAATATAGAAATGGCAATGGGACATATACATAGAACAGCAGAAAAAAAATTAAAAAGCCATATATACACACACAACAAATGCCCAACTGTTTTTTGACTTTATGCAAGTCACTACTCTCCTAAAATACCACGTATCAATGCCAACTGAGACCTTATCAGTCTGTGATTTATCCCATGGGGGAAAGTTAGAGTGTGTGAGTGAGCACTTGTCTTCCCTATCTGTGCAGGATACTGCCAAAGGGGCATATTTTTCTCTCACCCTGTCCCGGTACTAAGTAATAAGATGTGCAACTAGTGGATGCAGAAGAGGCTAAGAGAGAGTGGATAGGGCTTTCAGAGGACATGGAAGGAATTCAGACTCTACTCATCATGTCAAGGATGCAGCAAGAAGCCTGCACATAAGCCACTGAGGACAACTTTCCTACAAATCCCCCCAACTGGCATACAGGTACTCCCAGCACTCCATGTACTTCACTCACATATACTCACCTCTATCATGTGGCATACTCTCTGCCTCCTGATTGAGAGTGAGCCTTGGCAGATAGGTAGAAAGCATGTGCAGAAAGTTGGCCAGAATCTGTGTATAGGGAAAGACTACAAACTTGGGCTTTAGCACCATATGTGGTAAAGCAAAAGAGAGACTGTTGACGTTCAGCTTGGTGTAGTGCAGGATCAAAAGAAGGCACACAAGTTTAAGAATTCTGCCACAAGTGGGAGCAAGAGGGCAGCCCAGGTGGCTCAGCAGTTTAGCGAGGCCTTCTGCCTAGGTTGTGATCCTGGAGACCTGGGACTGAATCCCACATTGGGCTCCCTGCATGGAGTCTGCTTCTCCCTCTGCCTGTGTCTCAGCCTCTATATTGCTCTGTGTGTCTCATGAATAAATAAATAAAATCTTAAAAAAAAAAAAAAACAACAAGTGGGAGCAAGAATTATGGAGCAGGTCTGAGAAAGCCTCAGAAACCCTAACAGAGCTAACAGAAGGTATTCTATTTCCAAAGTCAGGAAAGACTGGAGGAGACTGCTACTTCATACACAGCGACAACAATGCAAGATATCAAGGAATATGAAAAATCACAGAAACAAGACACCACCAAATAATCACAAAAATCATGAAACTAACCTCAAATATATGGGGATCTACCTTTTTCCTGATAAAGAGTTCAAAATAGCTATTTTGAGAAACTCAGCTACAAGAAAATACAGGAAGACAATTCAACAAAATCAGGAAAATAGGAAATAAACAAAATGAGAACTTTAACAAAGAGCTAAAAATCATAAAAAAAAACAGAAATTTTGGAGCTGAATAATTCAGTGAATGAAGTGATAAATGCTATAGAGAACATCAATATCAGAATGGATCAAGTATTTGAAAGAACCTATGAATTAGAAGACAGGGACTTGGAAATTATTTATTCAGAATAGAACAAAGAAGAAAGAATAAAAAAGAGTGAAGAAGGCCTACATGATCAAAACAAAAAAAAGAAAAATTATTGGAGTCCTAAAAGGAGAAAAAAAATGGAAATAGATCAGAAAGATTGTTTAAAGAAATAATGGCTGAATACTTCCCATATCTGTGGAGAGATTTAGGTATCCAAGTCCGTGAAGCTTATCAAGTCTCCAATAAATTGAATTTAAAGATATCTGCAAGATATATTACAAGAAAGCTGTTAAAAAGAAAAAGAATATTAAAAGTAATAAGAGAAAAGAAGCTTAAAACTTTCAAAGGAATCCCTGAGAAGTTTATTAGCATATTTCTCAGCAGAAATCTTGCAGGTAGAAGAGAGTATGATGATATATACAAAGAACCAAAGAAACCAACAAAAACTGCCAACCAAGAATACTCTGTATGGCAAAATTGTTCTTCAGAAATCAAAGAGAGAGATAAAGTCTTTCCCAGATAAGCAAAAATGGAGGGATTTCATCATAACTAGACCTGCCTTACAAGAAATGCTGAAAGGTGTTCTACAAGATAAAATGAAAGGATGCTAATTAGTAACATGAAAGCATATGAAAGTTTAAAACACACTCGTGAAGATATATAGTCAAATTCTGAATACTCTAAAATTGTAATAAAGTGATGATTAGCCACTTAATTCTAGTATAAAGGTTAGAGAACAAAGCATTAAAAATAACTAGAGCTACAATAACTTGTTAATAAATACACAATATGAAAAGATACATTGTGACATTAAAAACATAAAAAGAGGATGAATAAAATAGTTTCTGGATGTAATACAGGTTAAATTGTCATCAGTGTAAAACAGGTATCTATGGGAAATTTTATGTAAGCCTCAAGGAAACCATACAGCAAAAACTACAGTAGATATACAATAGATAAATGGAAGAGAATCAATGCATACCACTACAAAAAAAATCGATACATAAAGGAAGACAAAAAGAGGGGTAGAAAGGAAAAGGGAAAGTGCAAGACATCTAGAAAAAAATAAGATGGCATTGGTAAGTCCTCACTTACCAATAATTACTGTAATTGTAAACAGATTAAATTATCAAATCAGGAGCCATATAAAACACACATGCACACACAGAACTAAATACTGCCCACAAGGAATGAACTTCCAATATAAGGGCACACAAAAATTGGAAGTGAAAGGTATAGAAAAACACATTCTATGCAAGTGGAAACCAAAAGAAACCAAAGGCAGCTATACTTATATCAGACAACATAGACTGAGTCAAAGGTTGTAAAGGTACAAAGAAGGTTATTATATAGTGATACAGAGATCATCAAGAAAATATAACAATCATAAAAGCTTCCAACATTGGGACACCTAAATATATTAAGCAAACATTAAAAGATATAGAGGAAGAAATAGAAAACAAAATAATAGTAGTAGGAGACTTGATATCTCACTTTCAACAATGAATAAACCATCCAGACAGAAAATCAATATAGAAACATTAAACTTGATTGTACTTTAGAACAAATAGACCTAGTAGACTTATACAGAACATTCCATCCAGTATCAGCAGGATATATATCCTTCCCAAGTACATATGGAAAATTATCCAGAAAAGATTATATGTCACAAAACAAACCTTAACAAATGTAAGAACACTGAAATAATACCAAGTACTTTTTCTGACTATAGTGTTTTAAAACTAGAAATAACAGGAAGAAAACTGGAAAAAGTACAAATATGTGTAAATTAAACAACATATGCTTGAACAACCAATAGGTCAAAAATAAATTAAAAGGAATAAAAAAAATCTTGAGATAAAGTGAAAATACAAATACCAAAAGTTATGGGATACAGCAAAGCAGTTCTGAGAGAAGTTCATAGTGATAAACGCCTTTATTGAGAAATGAGAAAGATCTCAAATAAACAACCTAAATTATACCTCAAGGAACTAGTAAAAGAAGAACAAAATAAGCTCTCAGTAGACAGAAGGAAATAACAAAGACTATAGCAGATAAATGAAATAGAGACTGAAAAAACAATAGAAAAGATTAGTGAAAATAAGAGCTATTATTTTTTAAAGATAAGCAAAATAGACAAATATTTAACTAGTTTCACCAAGAAAAAAAAAAAAAGAGTACTCCAATTAATAAAAGTAGAAATGAAAGAACAGGGGCATGTGGATGGCTCAGTTGGTTGAGTATCCAATTCTTGGTTTTGGCTCAGTTCATGACCTCAGGGTTGTGAGATCGAGCCCTGCATTGGGCTCTGCACACAGTGTAGAGTCTGTTTGAGATCCTCTTTCCTCTCCCGCTCCCCGTCCTCCCCCTCTCAAATAAAGAAATAATCTTTTATTTAAAAAAAGATGTAAAAAGAGATATTACCACTGACAGCACAGAAATACAAGGGACCATAAAAGACTTGTATGGATTGCAGCAATATGGATGGAGCTAGAATTATGCAAAGTGAAATAAGTCAGTCAGAGAAAGAAAAATATCATGCGATTTCACTCATATGTGGAATTTAAGATACAAAACAAATGGATGTGGTGAAAAAAAGGAGAAGATAACCAAGAAACAGGGGCACCTGGGTGGCTCAGTCAGTTAAGCATCTGCCTTCTGCTCAGGTCATGATCCCAGGATCCTGTGACTGAGCTCCACATCAGGCTCTCTGCTCCGTGGGGAGCTTGCTTCTCCCTCTGCCTTTCACACTCCCTGCTTGTGCTCACTCTCTTTTTGTCTCTCTTTATGTAAAAAAATAAATAAATAAAATCTTAAAAAAAGAAAACTAAGAAACAGATTTTTAACTATGAAGATCAAACTAGTGGTTACCAGAGGGGAGCTGGGCCAGGGGTGTTATAGGTGATAGAGATTAAGGAGTGAATTAGTGATGTGCATTGGGTGTTGTATGGAAGTGTTGAATCACTAAATTCTATGCTTGAAACTAATATTACACTGTATGTTAAGTAACTGGATTTTAAATAAAAATTCAGAAAAAAACACATATATTGGTGTATAATGGAAAATTATAACCAAGGAAAAAATGGATAAATTCCTTGAAATGTACAACCTGCCAAGACTAAATCAAAGAAATAGAAAATCTGAACAGACTAATAATGAGTAATGAGATGGAATCAGTAATCAAAAAGCACCCCATAACAACAAAAAGCCCAGGTCCAGATGGTTTCTCCTATTCTACCACACATTTAAAAAATTAATGGCCAGTCCTCCTCAAACTCTTCCAAAAAATTAAAAAGAGGTGGGAAAACTCCAAACGTAATTTTATGAAGCCATCATTATCCTGATAACAAGCCATATAAGGACACTGCAAGAAAAGAATATTAGAGGCCAATATTCCTATTGAATATAGATTTAAAAATCTTCCACAAAATTTTAGCAAGCCAAATTAAACAGCACATTAAAAAGACCACATGAGTGGGATTTATCCTTATGATGCAAGGGTAGTTCAGCATTCACAAATAAATCAATATAACACACCACATGGTAGAATCAAAGATAAAAATCATATGATCATCTCAATCAATTCAGAAAAAGGCATTTAAAAAATACAACACCTTTCATTATACACTCTCAATAGATATAGAAGGAACATACCTCAACAATATAATGACCATATGTGACAAGCAACAGCTAACATCATATTCATTGGTGAAAGTTGAAAGTTTTTCCTGTAAGATCAGAAACAGGTCAGGGTGCTGCCCATTCTGACCTCTCCTATTTAACATAGTACTAGAAGTCCTAACCAAGCAATTAGGCAAGAGAAAGAATAAAAGACATCCAAGCTTATAAAAAGAAGAAGGAAAATTATTTTGTTTGCAGAAGATGTGATCTTATATACTGAAAATAATAAAGACTCCACTAAAACTGTTGGAACTGATCAATGAATTCAGCATAGTTGTACGATACAAAGTCTACAAGCAGAAATCAGTAATAAGATTGGAGGCTTGTATCAATGTCAATATCCTGGTTGTACTAATGATCTATAATCTTACAAGATGTTGCCATTGGAGAAAACTGAATGAAAGGTACATGGGATCTTTCTATATCATTTCTTATAAATTAATATAAATCTAGAATGGTCTCAAATTCAAATTTTAAATAAAAATAAAGAATATAGTATAACTATCCATGTTTAACAGTACAATACAAAATGGGTTCTCTTTAGTTTCAGTGTTTATAAATATAGACCGGGTAGAAAATTAGTGATTAGCCCAAGAAAACAAGAATTAAACTTCTATAAGGATTCCCAGAGGCCTTAATATTGAAATCTCAGGACAGAAAAAGTAAATGCACATAGACATTACCTTCAAGAAAAATTATATGGAAGAAAAGTCTAGGTTAATATTAAAGTCACAAATTCTTCATCTAGGTGTTTTGCAGTATAACCTAGATTTATATTAGAAAGATGGCATGCATTATGTTTTTCTCTTCTTGGGCATAACAAAGCTGGCAGCATACAACAGAATCTAGAAGAAGAGCTAGAATTTATATTTCAGTTGTTACAGGTCAGAGTATCAAAAAACTCGTAAGTTGAGGATCCAAGGAAGTTAAGTCACTACATCAAAGACAAGGACAAACCAAAGATTTGAAGTTTTGTCACAGAATCAAAATATGTTAACATAAATCTTAATTCTATATTCTAATACATAATTTTTCTAATTTGTTCAGTACATGTAATATAGCCTTCCCAACTTATGTATAATCCTCGACCTTTAGAATAGTTGATTAGTTTCATGTCATGAATAAAGCCATAATAAGTTTCTGCTGGAGCTTTGTTTCACTTGCATTAGTCTAGGTCTACAGATAGTGGCCTTCTGTGGAAGAAAGATTCTAGTAAAGAGGAACTATCAAATGCTATATATAAAGGTTCTTGTTCTTTCCATTTATAAACTAAAGTAAATAGCTCCCAGTGCTGTTTTCCACACAAATATTCCCCTTACCCCATAAATCAGTTTCTTATGATATGCCTCAATTTAATTGTAACATTTTACAATACATTTGGAAAAAACAAAACAAAACAATGATGAATTGCAAGGCAATCTCTCCATGTGAATTTAAAGATCGCTGTAAACATTTCACTGCTTTCAAACTCTTCTAGTCACACAACAACTTATTGGACAAACATGGATTCAGTTCATTTTAGGTTAATCTAGGAAAATGCCTGATGTTCTTTCATTTATTTGACAAATAGAAATTGCAATTTCCTCTTGTTCAAGCAAATGGAATGTGTTAGGCACTCTGCTAAATAATGGGGGCATCAAGCCAGAAATTCATTACCCTTTCCTTCTAAAATTCACAATTTGGAGTAGACATAGAAATGTAAATAATTTTAATAACGACTGCTAACTGCTTGATTACCAATAAAGTTGGGAAGGTCAGATAGAACCTGGAAATAATTAGCTTTTCATTTAAATAGCATATTTAGGGACTCCTGATGGCTTAGCAGTTAAGCATCTGCCTTTGGCTCAGGGTGTGATCCCAAGGCCTGGGATCGAGTCTCACACTGGGCTCCTCTGGGGAGCCTGCTACTCCCTCTGCCTATGTCTCTGCCTCTCTTTGTGTGTCTCTCATGAATAAGATATTTAAATAGCAGATTTAAATATTCACTCTTCCATAACTATTTTTCAATACTCTTATACAAAGAAACATGTCAACTAATACTACCTCCTTTAGGACACTATTTGTATTGGCTATGGGTCGTTCAAAAGAAGACGTGTCCCTTACCATTCTTCCCCAACTTAGTAAACAGAACCATCTTAATATTGCTTCACACATGCCAACATGTGAAGTCATCTTTGGTTCTTCTTTCGGTACTCAAATCATCCCTTCCTATATGATCTACCAAAAATACATATTCTAGGTACAGTATTTCACTTCCTCCATTAGTATTTCATTAACACAGAACTCTAATCTGGATTCTGGCAGTAGCCTCCTTTTTAATTTTTGTTTGTTTGTTTGAATATAGTTGACACAATGTTACATTAGTTTAAGGTGTATAACCTAGTGATTTAACTTCTCTATGCGATAACCTTCTAAATCTTCCTATGTCTCCACTCCTAGCATTCTGCAGCCTATATTTCAGATAATAGAATGATAATACTATTTCCTTGTTTCTCAATACCTCAATAGTTTTTAAACCTAGAATAGAGATCAGAGACTTCCTGGGCCCTATTTAATGCCACCTTTCTCCTTGTTCCCTATTTTAACTATGCTGGCTTCCCTGTTTATTCTAAAATACAACAATGATGTTCCATTTCAGGGACTTTTACACATACAGTTCCCTCTGCTTGGATTATTCTCCCAGAAATGTTTGTACACAATCTCTCACTTAATTTAGACTTCTGTTCTGATGTCATTTCTTCAGAGTCTTCTGAGACCCTTCTTAAATAGAACCTTTTGGTTCTATTATTGAACTAAGATTGCCAGATAAAAGGGGACATATAGTTTAACGTGAAGTTTAGATAAATAACAAACTTTTCAAAATATGAGTAGTCTAAAATATTTTATGAAGGACTTATATGGCATGGGATCTACTTACACATGGAAAAATGCCTTTATCTGAAATTCAAATTTATTTTTATATCTTTTAAGATTTTATTTATTTATTCATCACACACACACACACACACACACACACAGGCAGAGGGAGAAGCAGGCTCCATGCAGGGAACCCGACGTGGGACTTGATCCCGGGTCTCCAGGATCACACCCCGGGGGAAAGGCGGTACTAAACCGCTGATTCACTGGGGCTGCCCTGAATTCAAATTTAACTGTGTGTGTCCTTATTGGCTAAATCTGTTATCTCTATTTATTATACTCTCCTTTTCTCATAAAACTTTATATAGTAGTCTATTATAAATTTATTTGTCTAAGGTCTGTTTCCTCCACTAGACTACTAGATCCATGAAAATAGGCAATTGTTTTGTTGTGCTCAAAGGTAAATGATTAGAACCTAGAGTAGGAGCTACTGCACATGAAATACTTAGTAAATGTTCAGGCAAGGGAGAAATCATGTGCTATTTGCTACATGATTAATACATGTTTATGTTTCACATTCTCAATAAATATCTAGAAGACCAAACCAGAAAGAATACCTCTTAAAGCATAGACTGGTTAGTTTTAGAAATAATTTACAGAGCCTATAGAAATTGAAACATAAGAGAACCTAACTTCAAAGACATTAAAAATCAAGCAAATTAGGGAAGGTTAGGGAACATTTCAAAAGGTCCATTTGACACAAAATGATCTGTCTTAGTATATGAATATATCGAAGCAGTATTACCTATGATTGAAGAGGATTCAGAAGGCTAATGCAGATGAATGTGATTTCATTAAGAGGTAACCCTTTCTACAGTTTGAAATAACAATCACATTTCTGATTGCTTTTTTCAAAGTCCCCATATTTTTTAGGAGGACAAAAATCCCAACTATCTAGGTTTTGTAATCAATATAGTTTGGATGACTTGGATGACTCTGCCTTGTAACTACAAATGAAAATTTTGACAGCTGATACAAGACCTCATGTATGTTGGCTTTAGTTAGTCTAAGCGACTAGTGGCAATGAGTGAATGAGGGTCCTGAAGGGTGGGAGAAGGTGGGAAGTATAGGAAACACATTTGTATTAAATCTAATTATTTCAGTGATCAAAACCACAAACCTGAAGTGTAGCTTGACTCCAGTGCCGACAGTATAGCAAACCATATGCAGAGGGGTCTCAAAGAGTTTATTTATCTCCTCTCAGCCTCTAATATCATTTTAATACAAAAGGAAACTTCAAACGATTAACCTCAAAAATGGACTTTGAATCATGTTTGAACTTCAAGGTGATTTAAAAATAATCTTCACACTGACAAAAATACTTTATTATTTTCTCCTCTTTTTATCATTAAAACACTTGATATTACTTCATGTATAGATATTCTAACATTACTTGTGAGAAAAGACTATCAAAAGTACAAAATTACAAATATATTAAAATTAAATAAACTGGGTAGCTAGAACTAAGCTTTAAATGGCTTATTGCTTATCCTCAGTGGAAGTCATCTCTTCTATAAAGGGCCCAAAGCTGTGATAACACAGATTGGAAGATATCTTTTCTCAAAAGTTTATGGCTTTTAAAGAATTTGTTTCCAAATCTGAAGGCTCAGAGCTTCAGGTGTTTGTCAATTAGATGTACCAATGTAACATTTTACTCATTAGATGACACAAAACAATATTTCCTTTATTTTCTGAGAAAGTATTTATTTAAATTTTTAAATCTTTGCGAAATTTGAGTTAATCAAATAGGTTAAAGTGTTTATTTGTTTTTACACACATGGCTGTTTTATTGGTCATTGTCTGTATTCCCTTCTTGATGTTTGGCAAAATGAAGAACTCGAATCATTGATTTTTTAGTAACTGTTGGCATTTTAAGACATTTTCAAGTAAGACAATAATACATTAAATTCTTTTTAAAATGTTTTACTTTATGTTATATTTTTCAAAATATTTTTTCCAATGAGCAAAGTTTGATTTTTGCAAGTTAATTCTTTTAAAATGCAGAATAGAATGAGAATACACTTTGACTCATGAATGGATAAAGAATACCTGATATATATATTCCACTAAATATATATATATAATATCTCATATTATAGTGGAATATATAATAAGATATAGTATATAATGGAATATTATATATATGATGGAATATATATGTAATATAAAATGGAATGGAATATATATAGTATATAATATATATATATATATATATATACACACACACACACACACACACACACTATAGGACCCTGTGACCCCAGGATCTATGGTATATTATATATATATAGATAGATAGATATAGATATAGATATAGATATAGATATAGATATATAGATAGATAGATATAGATAATAGATCAAGGACCCAGGATCATTGCCTGAGCCAAAGGTGGACTTTCAATCACCAAGCCATCTAGGTGCCCCAAGCATCTGTTTCTTGTTTGCCTCTCTGTTTCTTTATTATTATTAGTAGTAGTAGTAGTAGTACATTTGTTTTGTTCCTTAAATTCCACATACAAGTGAAACCATATGGTATTTGTCTTTCTATAATGGATTTATTTCACTTAGAATGCCCATGTTGTTAGAAATGGAAAGATTTCATTCTTTTTATGGCTGAGTAATATTCCATTATACACACACACACACACACACACTCACACACAGTATAATTACATTACATATATATGCATATATCACATTTTATTTATTCATCAGTTGATGGACACTTGGGCTGTTTCCATAATTTGGCTATTATAGATAACACTGCTATAAACATTGGGGTGCATGTATTCCTTTGAATTAGTATTCTTGTATTCTTTGGGTAAATACCTAGTAGTGCAATTGCTAGATCTTAAAGTAATTCTATTTTTAACTTTATAAATAAACTCCATATTGTTTTCCAGAATAGTGGCACCAGTTTGCATTCAAACCAGCAGTTCAAGAACTTATATTTCTTATTAAGAAAGTTTTTCCTCATTATTTTTCTTTGCTTATTTTTTCATATGAACATGAGAATCAACCTTTCTATAAACAAGCTTTAATATTTTCCTGGGGGGATGCCTGGGTGGCTCAGCGATTGAGCATCTGCCTTCCGCTCATGGCATGATTCTGAGATTTGGAATCAAGTCCCGCGTCAGGCTCCCTGCGAGGAGCCTGCTTCTCCCTCTGCCTATCTCTCAGCCTCTTTCTCTCTGTCTCTCATGAATAAATAAATAAATATTTAAAAATATTTTTGCTGGGAATATATTTACAATTTTAGGGAAATTAATATCATTAAGTTATTGAGTATCTCATATAAGAATTGCATGACTTTCTATTTCTATACTTCTATTTTTGAGTACTTCAGGAGGTTTCATATTGGTGTTAATGGTAATTTTTCCTTTTTTTCTATTTATTTTTTATAATGTCTTGTTTCTGCTATGGACTCAATTACTTAGATATCTTTTTATATTTATTTAATTCATAGAGGTTATCAGACTGTTTTATTATCTAAAACTGTAAAATATGTTTAATCTTCAAATCTTGCTCTTAATATAGGTTTTCTCGGTATTTTTAAATGTTTAACTGAATCTAATTAATAACAGTGTTTTTTGTGGTATCATCTGAAACTTGGTTAGAATAAGTTTTCCTCTACAATGATTTTTTTTTCTGGTTTACATACGCTGGGTTATCATTTCCTTAAGGATAATTTTTAATTTTAATTTATTTTCTTTATAGTATCTATGTCACAGGGGCATTGTAAATTCAAACCCAAATCTGTATCAGAAATAGTTTTTTAGTTACAATTTGTCAGATGATTTATTTTTTCTACTAAGATTTCAGACAGAGATATAAAGCTTTCCTCTTCTACATGTGTAGGTGAGAAGAATTATTTCTCCAAACTTAACTAAGTGTCTGACATTTAAAGGCATTTAGATATTGCAAAGTACACATTTCCAACTTAAACAATTCTTATTATTTCCTGTCTCCATATATTGAAGTATAGAATATATGACAAATTAATTAGCAAAGCAAACAAATAATACTCATTACATAATCACATGTAATTATGAAACCAATTATATAACTGATTACAATTACTTCATTAATTGGAAGTAATCAATACTGATGCACCCTCCCTAATCGAATAGCAATCACTTCATCAACTCATATACTCATGGTTAAAGCTATGTTTTTTTTATATTTCTCTATTTTCTATTGTAAGAATACCAAAATCATAAAATTATTTTTAGGAATCCATAAATATTTTCCCATGAGCAAGTATTCTCAACTACCATATGGCATGCTTTGTTTCCTTTATATTTCGCTCTGATTACTTTCATTTAAATCTGCCTTTAAGGGCCTTTTTGGCCCATAAATCACAGAAGACATTTGCCATAAGAAGCCAATACTGGCAACCATGATTGGGACCTCTGGATCTGGCATCTCACTAATACCAGTTAGAGTGGACTCAACACTCTGGTAAGCACCCTGTTTATGAGTTACTTAGGTCAAAACTCTCTTTAAAAAATGTTTTATTTAGATTCAATTTGCCAACATTTAGTATAACACTCAGGGCTCATCCCATCAAGTGCCCTCTTTATTACCTGTCACCTACTTATCCCATCCCTCCACCCTCCTATGCCAAAACTTTCTTATTATGTGTGTGTTTGTGTGTGCATGCACCTGTACATACATACATATGCAGACAAAGATACACACATTTGTGTGTGTGTGTGTGTGTGTATGATCCTTTGAGGAAAAATTGATATTATCCATTCCTATCTATATTTCACTTAAGAGATGAATACTTAAATATATTGCCTTTTTGTGTCACAATGCTTCGCAATCATTTTAGTCTCATGGACATGTTTTATTTTATTTTATTATTTTATTTTATAACTCAATTAATTATCATATAGTGTATAGTGTATTATTAGTTTCAGAGAGAGAGTTCAGTGATTCATCAGTTTCATATAACACCCAGAGCTCATTACATTACAACATTACATGCCTTTCTTAATGCCCATCACCTCATTACCCCATGCCCCCCCCCCCAACTCCCTTCCAAGCACTCTAAATTTGTTTGCTTGGAGACTCTTTTTTTTTTTTTTTTGCTCGGAATCTCTTATGGTTTGTCTCCCTCTCTGATTTCACCTTACTTTATTTTTCCCTCCTTCCCCTATGATTCTCTTTTGTTTCTTAAAGTCCACAAAAATGAAATCATAAAATTGTCTTTCTCTGATTGACTTATTTCACTTAGCATAATACCCTCTAATGCCATCCATGTCATTGCAAATGGTAAGATTTCATTTTTTTGATCATGGACATGTTTAACATTATATTATTGCCCTTAAGCATGAGTTTAGAATAATCTAAATAGGGGGCTCTGCTTGGCCTTTACTACTAGATATTTTAGATTTTTCCCACCCTAGCAACAATTTAGACATTATTATACTGAGCTTTATTAATTAGTAGTTAGTTAACTAATTAATTAATGTACATTATTCTGTATAATGAGAAGTGTCCCTTAAACTCCAATTATGTTAGCCTAAACAGTCTACTAGACAAGAGAAGATAACCCTGAACATAATACTGAGCATATCTTAAGCTAGACTTGATATACATACACTTCTGCTTCAAAATCTATGAATTATTTATATATTAATCTAGAAATTTAAATTTTTATTTAAAATTTAAAATATATTTACTTAGTTGTACTGTATTAACATATTTTGAAATTGAGTCATCTAAGGGATAAAAATATTTTTTTTCCAAAAACCTGTTTTTTTAAATTAAATTTTATTTTTAAATTTTTTAAAATTTCAATTCAATTAACACACAGTGTATTATTAGTTTCAGAGAAAGAACTCAGTGATTCATCTGTCTTATATAATATCCAGTGCTCATTGCAACATGTGCCCTCCTTAATGTCCACCATCCAGCTACCCCATCTCCCCCCACCTCTAGCAACTCTTTTGTTTCCTATGATTAAGAGTCTCTTATGGTTTGTCTCCCTCTCCGATTTTGTCTTACCACAAACCAATTTAAAAAAAAAAATCCAATCATCAGGCCATACAAAAAGAACCTTTGTTTTTGGGATGCCTGAGTGGCTCAGTGGTTGAGTGTCTGCCTTCAGCTCAAGGTGTGATCCTAGGATCCGGGATTTAGTACCACATTAGGTTCCCTGCGAGGAGACTGCTCCTCCTTCTGCGTATGTCTCTGTGTCTCTCATGAATGAATAAATAAATAAATCTTTCAAAAAAGAACCTTTGTGTGTGTATATATATATATATATATATATATTTCATTGAATTATAATTGTTTAAAGTTCATTTGGCATTAATTTAATGAACAATGCTATAAAATGCTTACATGATATACTCAGTTTTATATAGGCATTGGTCAATTGTTAAATTTCTTTTAACCTTATTAAACATTTAGTATAAAAAAAGATTTTAATGATATGAATGTTAATGTATATTTTATATTTTTAGATAATATTAAGAGGAAGTAATTACTTAAGTGTAAAAAATAAACCATGATCTAGTTGGAGTTGTAATACCTATTGAGTATGAGTTATTTTCATATAACTTCTTGATATAAGATAGAAATTAACCATTTTGAGCATTTATATTAAAATAGTACAAATAGAAATATGTAAAGAATACAATCAATGGTTCCTATAGTACATGACATAACTAATTACACAAACATATAATAACAATATTCAAACTGTATAATATCTGAAACAGAAGTCTGTAATATTAAAATGAAAGAACTCGGGAAAATTAATAGTGTAATTATATTCAAATATGAGATTAATTTATTTAATATAATTAAGTTAATACAACTTCAATTTCATGATTCAGCATTTTTAATATTTCCCATTACTGTATTACTTAAGGGAAGTTTAAAATAGAAAGCACTACATTGTTAGATATTACAGCAAAATGGAAATAGAGAAGTAGAGAGTGAATTTATATTGGTGATTCAGAATATGTAGATATTATATTGAAAAATACAGAAAAAAAAAGAAAAATACAGAAATGGAATGTAAATAATTTTAGTTCATAAATAAATCTCCAGTTTTTGTTCCATTGGATTATTTCACAAGACAAAGGTGATAACTCTAGGATATGGGTCAATATTAACTTTAAGATAGTAGGTTAAAAAACAAAAATACAAAAAAAAAAAAAAAAGATAGTAGGTTAAATTTTGTTAAAATATGCTTCCCTCTAAAATGCTACAGCATTGAATCAGTTACTCTCTAAGGTCTTCCAAGAGTTGTATGTGTCATCCAAGTTGAATTATGACCATAATGCACCTCCCTAGGGATGATATTTGTGCATTACATTTCCATTAGAATTTTACAGTATCCATTGCACCTCTTGTCATATCAGAAGTTTACTGTTGGATTTGAAATTTTTAACAAAATAGTTCATATGGGATATTATTACTTTAGTTTGCATTTAAAGATTTTTAGTGATGCTGAGATACTTTAAGGTCCTACTAACTGACAAAGTCTGTGGATATTCTGTTAATGTTTTTTTTTTCCCCACTTTTCAGGGGGTTGAAATTGTTTTCTATTTTTCTATTTGTTTTCAGAAGCTTTTATAAATCTCATCTAGAATTTTCATAAAATTGCTAGTAATGTAGGTCAGTGAAGACATTTCTAATTGTCTTCATTATTTTAGTGGCAATGATTCATGGCAATTACTTGTATATGTATTTAGACTATTGAATTGGAATAGATTTGTTTATCATATTTAAATAAGTATATGCATATAAATGCATCCCATATCGTTCCCCATGTGTAAAGGAGAATACCATTTTTATGTGCAATTCATTGCTATGTTAAATTAATATATTTTAAAATAGCAAAATAAAATTCTTTTTAGAATAAAGAATACTTAATATCAATATATTTTAGTTTTGAAATACTGCATATTAAATATACCAGGATATTATTTAGGACTTTTCTTCTACTAGTAAAGGAAGATATTTTATGCTTTTCTGTTTAGTATGCATGCTTTCTTGGATTAGTGTGATGAAAGCTCTAAAAAAGAAATTTGTTGTCCATGCATGATTTTCTCAGCTCAAAATCTATTTTATAATATGGGAATCAAGTATAAAAAAAATAATAATATGGGAATCAACAGTTTGTCATAGAAAGAAAACATCTTCATGTTAAATAATCTAGGCCTAGTCATGGCTTCAGAGGCACTCATTGAGATGGCATTTTGTTTTTTGTTTTAAAGTCCTTTTGTGGTTTTTATTTCTGTGTAGGTTGCTCACTTCCTGAGCCAAAGATTTTTTTTAAAACACCTATTTTGTTAAAATACATTAGAATAGAGTTCTGTATTATGTTATTTTAAATTCTCCCTATATTTGTTAAATTTCTATTTGATTAGCAACTAAATTTAACTTTTATTGTTGATTTTTTCAAACCTCTTCATTATAGTTATAAATTCAACTTTATTTCTGTTAATTATTTATAAATTCCTTCTCTGAATTTTATTATTTTCTATGGGTTTCTTTTCTTTTTCTAACTTCATGTGATATTTAAACCCATAGCATTTTATTAATAATTAAAACACTAAAATCTATTGATTTGCTTGGAATAACAGTTTTTGGTTCACGTCCTATGTTTGAGAGGTGATGTTTTTACAGTTGTTTTTCTATGTCATAGGAATTTGGTTTATTTTATTGCAAGAATTATTTATGATTTTACTTATTTTCAAATAACTTGAGTCATAAAGTTTAATTTATTTTTAAATTTTATATAGCAGATGGATAGAAATAGCCCCTTCACTCCTTAATCTCTAAGCTGAACTACATATGCTTGGGGAAATCAGCCTGCTATAGATATTGCTGAGGACTAATATGATGGACAGCCTCCATAGATTCAATAAAACTTAAGTTTCTGAACCTTGACAAAGAGATTTGAAGCCCCCAAATGCTCTGTTTGATTATTCTTGGGAGCTATGTTTTACGTTTAAAACAAACATGCAATAACAAAAATATAAGTTTAAAAGAATGGTTACAGCAGTGGAGACTTTGAACATGTGATTCTAAAGAATTTTGGAGAAAGAAGAAATATTTCTGGGAAGAAGTTAGGCTTGTAAGAAGACAGAAACTTGAGGCAATGTAACAAAAACATAATGGAATAGATTCTAAGGCCAATTTTAAGGGATGTATATACTCTGGAAAATAACTGAAGTTAACATACCGAGTCACAATTTTTGAAGGAATGAAGGTTTTTGTTTTGTTTTTTACTTTTATATTTTTTAAAAAAGATTTTATTTATTTATTCATGAGAGATATAAAAAGAGAAGTAGAGACACAGGCAGAGGGAGAAGCAGGCTCCATGCAGGGAGTCTGAAGTGGGACTTGATCCCAGGTCTCCAGGATCACGCCCGGGCTGAAGGCAGGCACTAAACCTCTGAGCCACCCAGGGATCCCCGCTTTTATATTGTTTTGGATCTTAGATTTCTAAACTCTGAACGAAATTTTTATCTTTGCTTTTGTGCATTTGTTTTGGCATATTAAGGCAGTAGTTTTTAAATTATTTTTTTTATTTATAAATATTAGAAACTCTAGTTCTGATGCACCTAACACCATCTTCTAACAGATGAATTTCATTATTTTTTAAATTACAAATGTGACAGACTCTACACAAAATACTTGAATTAAAAAAGTAATAATACAGGATAGGTCCAAGATTTTGTTTTCCTATTGGGAAGGTACCATATGTATTTTATTAATATGGATCTAGTAAAGTTCAGTATCAAACATCCTCTGAATGATGAAAACTTATGAATGAACCTTTCCTAACTAATACCACACATCATAAATTTAGATATAAAGAGAATTTTAGAAAATATTGTCGGGCAGCCCCGGTGGCCCTGTGGTTTAGTGCCACCTGCAGCCTGGGGTATGATTCAGCCTGGGGTGTGATCCTGGACCCAGAATCCAGTCCCGCATCGGGCTCCCTACATGAAGCCTGCTTCTCTCTCTGTCTCTCTCTCTCTTTCTTTGAATAGATAAATAAATAATCTTTAAAAAAGGAAAGAAAATATAGGCAAAGTAGGTTATATTAAGAATAATAAGAAACGGGCACCTCACTGGCTCAGTGGGTAGATCATTGACTCTTTATCTCAGTGTCCCTGAGTTCAAGCCCAATACTGAGCATAAAGCTTACTTTAAAAAAAATACAAGAAATAGAGCTGCACTAAAAATTTATTTCTTGCTTCTTTAGGGGAGTCAAAAGCAATGGTAGTAGTTATATTCCTTTTTTTCTATTCTTTAAATTCAATTAATTAAAATATAATGTACTATTGGTTTCAGAGGTTGAGGTCAGTGATTCATCAGTCTTATGTAACATCCAGTGCTCATTACATCACATGCTTTCCTTAATGTCCATCATCTAGTTACCTCATCTCCTAGCCTCCCTCCCTCCAGCAAACCCTCAGTTTGTTTCTTATGATTAAGAGTCTCATATGATTTGTCTCCCTCTCTGATTTTACCCTATTTTATCTTTTCCTCTCTTCCCCTGTGACCCATTGTTTTGCTTCTTAAATTCCACATATGAGTGAGATCATATGATAACTTTCTTTCTCTGATTGACTTATTCCACTTACCCTAATATCCTCTAGTTCCATCCACGTCATTGCAAACGGAAAGATATCCCTTTTTTGATCGCTGGCTAGTATTCCATTGTAAATATATACCACATCTTCTTTATCCGTTCATCTGTTATGGACATCTGGGCTCTTTCTGTAGTTTGACTATGTGGACATTGCTGCCATAAACATTGGGGTGCAGGTGCCCCTTTGGATCACTACATTTGTATCTTTGGGGTGAATACCCAGTAGTGCAACTGCTGGGCCATACGGTCGCTCTGTTTTCAACTTTTTGAGGAACCTCCATACTGTTTTTCAGAGTGGCTACACCAGCTTGCATTCCCACCAACAGTGTATAAAGGTTCCCCTCTCTCCACATCTTTGCCAACATTGTTGTCCCCTCACTTGTTAAGTTCAGCCACTCTAACTGGGGTGGTTTTGATTTATATTTCCCTGATGCTGAGTGATGTGGAGCGTTTCTCCATGTGTCTGTTGGCCATTTGTATGTCTTCTTGGGGGAAATGTCTGTTCATGTCTTCTGCCCACTTCTTGACTAGATTATTTGTTCTTTGGGTATTTAGTTTGATAAGTTCTTTATAGATTTTGAATACTACCCCTTTATCTGATGTCTTTGCAAGTATCTTCTCCCATTCCTGTTTTTTGTCGACTGTTTCCTTTGCTGTGCAAAAGCTTTTTATCTTGATGAAGTACCTTTTTGCCTTTGTTTTCCTTACCTTTGGAGATGTGTCTAGTAAAAAATTTCTGTGGCAGAGGTCACAAAGGTTGCTGCCTATGTTCTCCTCTAGGATTTTGATGGATTTCTGCCTCACATTTAGGGCTTTCATCATTTTAATTCATTAACTTTTAAGTTGAATCTAACTATCACTAACTTCTACACAGAAGGAATGAAAGAATGACTGAACAGTACCTTATATATTGATTGGAGTGACACTGCCAGAAGAATGTCTGCAAGAAAACTATTCTCCATGCAGTCCTGTTCTAAAAGCTACTTTTCCACTACTGTTTTATAAGTATTTGAAGGACCAAGCCTCTAGAATTGGTATATAATAGGTAAAGTACTCCTGAGAGAGGAAGCATGATTTGATTATCATTTTATGACTGCTTAGCTATCTAGAGATTTCCTGAGGTAATGGGGAAAAAGAGTTTTCCTAAGTAAAGCACAAGAACTCTAGTAAGCTAAGATATGTAGGAGTAGAGGGTGCACTGAACCTTCATTCCAAACCTTATCTTCTCACTTACCTTTTTTCTGTTTCAAAAGAGGGACTATTTTACCCTTATAAAATAAATTACTGCTTTTAATCAAAGGCTTTTCTAAGAAAGGTATATAGAATATGACTTTCATAGGAAAAAATCATAGAAATAGAAACTAATTTGAAATGACTCTACTTAAAAGTAGCTCAAATATGTCACAGTACATTAGAAACCTCTTATTCTAATTGTGAGACCAGAAATCAGTAGAAATAATCAAAGTAGGAAATTACTAAAACTTGATAGTACTTAAGCCTTTTGAAATAATTGATAAAGAAATGAAACATTAAAATGTGATATATAACTTAAATGTCTTATTTTTGTTTAAAATATCCAAATATAGTCATCCTCTGATCTTTCATGTAGGATTAAGTCTTTTTACTTGAAAACAGTTTTTAAATTAATTAATTGTTAATTAATTAATTAATTAATTTTATTTAGGATTCAGTATTTAGACCTTATTTCTAGCATAAAACATACCTACAGATATTATATACAATTGATATTTTGGTTTTTAGATGCAATGAGAATATTTAGACAAAAATTTTTAGACCCTTCTCTTAATCAGTTATCTATTTTATTTTAGCTGCCACTAGTGAACTTGAACTTCTCAAAACCCTTAACTCAGTTGTTACAGAAAAAGGCTCTATTCCTCACTCACATTTTAAAGTTTGTCTAATAATTGTTTGTAATTATAATTAGTAGAAATGTATAAATAAACTTAGGGATCTATTAATTGATTCTTGGGAAGTAAAATCAACTGATCCTCAAAAATTAGTATATCTTAAGGAATGAGGGGTTTGTGTTACCTTTCAAATGAGTGAAAATGGAGGTCAGTTTTATCATTTATGCACTAATCCTTAGAATGCGCAAAGTATTTATCTATTATTAATTTTGTTTATTGTTTATAAACAGCTTAATTATAAAATTCACGCCATTTTATAGATTTTTTTTTCAAATACATCAATGGCCTTACATATGATTTTGATCAATTTTCTAATGCCCATTCCAAAACTTTATAGCTTTATTTGACTTTGACACTGATAAGTAATGTATGTTAAATATTTATAACATGTATAAATAAATTAGAGATTAAAATTTTTATAGGACAGATAGATGTAGATCAGTGGCTGATTTTTGAGTGGGATTCTGTGGAACTGCAAACAGAATTATACTCATGGAAGAAAAGAAGTGATGGTTTCCCCACTTTGTACAGGAAGCAGACGGTATGAAAGCCAAATACAATTTTCAAGCTTACCACTCAGCAGAAATGCATGTTTCCATATTTTTAGCTAAACTTCAGTTCTCATCCTTTCTACCCAGGCTTTAAAAAAAGGGTAGACCATAATAGAGTAGGTGAAACAGTCTCTGAAAAAGAAATGTTTGAGATGTGAGAGAAAATTTTTGTCTTTCAAAGTTGAAATGGAATGGTTTAAGAGACCCTCACATATGGACTAGAAATGCAAGTTGTGAAGAAGAGCCGACATTTCATTACCCTTTTAGATGGTCATTAAATGGCCTATTCTGATCTGCCTTAGTGCTGCCACATTAGAATGAAGCTGATTCTAATGACAGAGTTACTAAAGAAATTGACAAGTTCCCTGGAGTTGGGAACCTTAACGTAAGGGAGATACTTGCTCCTAGAACATAGTTTTTTGAGATGAAAAGCCTTTTAAGAGCAGCTGATAGCATAGGGAAAAGACAGCACTGTAATAGGTATGTGTAGGTAGAAGATTGAGCAATCCTTTCCCCAAAGCCCTTAGAAAGTTTAGAAGTGTCTTCAGTATATATATATATATATATATATATATATATATATATATATATTGGTGACCCTTTAAAGGAAGACACAAGGAAATATATATATATAGTCTCTTGAGGTTATGTGCCATATCTGGGATTAAAGAGTCATTTGTCTGGCTCTCTCTGAGAGTGTCCTGATATTATCAGGGACTAAAAAACCTGAACACCAGTTCCTTAGAAAACTGCATAAATCCTCTAAGTGGTATCATCATTTTGGTAGATGACATTCATAAAAGAATCCAAAAAAAAGTAAAATTAGGAATCCACTCCCATCACTACCACAGTTAGCAAAGGACTTCAGACTTCTACCAGTTCTCCCCTGTTTCCTCAGACAGGTCCAAAAATAGCTGGTGACAGGGGAAGACATGGGAACATAGGATAACATATTTCAACTGGACTCTACAGGACTAAAATATCTAAAATTTTTCAATTCCCTATGACACAATCCCATTTTACAAATGGGATCATAGGTGTGCAGCCAATTTTCAGGCTCTTCAGCCCAGGGCCTGATCCTGGAAACCCAGGATCAAGTCCCACATTAGGCTCCCTGCATGGAGCCTGCTTCTCCCTCTGCCTGTGTTTCTGCCTCTGTGTGTGTGTGTGTATGTCTCATGAATAAATAAATAAAATTTTTAAAAAAAGCAGTGATTATTAAAAAATAAAATCACTTTTATTTTCCCACCTAATTGAGAGTGCTCAATTACTGAGGCTAGGGTTAAGAAACAAGGGTATTTAAGTGGGAACATATTTAAATCTTCAGTTTATTAGTGAATACTTTTGTGTTAAAATAACTTTCACTTCCCTCTATAATTTCATAACTGTGGATACCTCATTAATAAATGAATAATATGAGCCTCTTAGGTATTTTGGGTGACTATATGGCTTTATTCCTGTGGAACGAGACTGGAGTCAACATAATTATTCGTATGTCTTCTAAATTTTTAAATTAGGGTGCCTGGGTGGTTTGGTCAGTTAAGCACATGGATTCAGCTCATGTCATGATCTCAGGGTCCTGGGATCAAGCCCTGCATCAGGCTCTCTGCTCAGCAAGTAGGTTGCTTCTCTCTCTCCCTCTGCCTCTTCCTCCACTCAGACTCTCTCTCTCTCTCAGATAAATGAATCTTTTAAAAACTAAATTGTTAAATTAACTTAAAATTTTAAGAAAACAACAGCTGTAAAAATCTTGATATATTAGAAGAGAAAAAAGAGATTCTCCTCTTTTAAGGTGAGTGGTGTTGAACTGATTGTTGAAAATGTGGGCACCTGGGTGGCTCAGGTGGTTAAGCATCTTCCTTCAGCTCAGGTCATGATCCTGGGGTCCTGGGATAGAGCTCTACATTGGGCTTCCTGCTCAGCAGGGAATCTGCTTCTCCCTCTCATGCTCTATCTCTCAAATAAATAAATAAAATATTTAAAAATTAAATTAAATTTAATTTAAAAATGTTCTTTAACCAGTAAGCCTAAGGGCAGTCCCAAATATTATTGTTTATATTCTCTAAATCAATATTGTTGTGTAGGACACTAATTTACAATTGTTTCTCAAGTGATACTTAGACAAGTGAGATTGAATTATAATTTTAAAATCTTTGGGATACATCTCATTCTATAACAGCATGAAATTGTCACTAATCATTAAGTATTTACTGAAAACCTACTATGTGCCAGCTACTGTTTCAAATAATGGTAATATTCTTGCACTCATGAGGTTTACAAGCTTGGGGAGTCAGCAAAATAATGAACCAATAGAATACAATTAAGAAGTACTATGAGAAAAGTATGCTTATAAAAAAGCAGAGAGGAGATACCTTGGAATTTTAGGCTCAGTCTGGAAAATGTAGGCTCTGAGGAAGAAATGATGATTTTGCTGAGTTTTGAGAAAGGAAAAAAAATTGAGAGATAGTTCAGTCTGTAAAAAGAATTTCTCAAGAAGCATGTATAAAGCTGATATCAGAAAGCCTTGTATGTATTTGCCCCAGATATGCTTTGTTGCTTGTGGGTTATGGTGGGTATCAAGGCCTGAAGTTGAGGAAAGAGGCAGCTCATGAGGGGTCTTGTCAGGGAAGACTAAGTCTGTTCTGGTATGCAAAAGGAGATCCTATATAGATCTTTATAGAAAGTTTTTAAAGCTTTATATACTTCTGAGAGTCCAGTAGGAGACATTATTAACTCATACTCTCCTCAGCAATCAGTAGAATTGTTTTCAATATGTGAGAATCTTCATTCAGGAAATTCACTTTTTCAGCCTTGGAAGGTTAGACACATTTTTAAAAGTAATAGCCTGTATAGACATGTACTAGCCACCACTATATATATATATTATAGCACATGTTTTGTCTCTGAAATGGACAATCCCACCATGGACCAAATTCATTATGAACTACAGCCTGACCATCCCATTGTTCAGGTCAACATAGCAGTGCAATAGAAAAGTACTTGTTATACATGACTTACAAATTCAATGGAATATCAAATGCTAATATTATTTACCTGACAACGTAGTAACAAATGTTGGAGACATGAGTAATATAACTAAGTGTGTATTCTTTTTTTAAAATTTCAGCTAATTAATATATGGTATTATGTTAGTTTCTGATGTGCAATATACTGATTTAGCCTTCCATACATCAGGTGCTCATCACAAGTGCAGCCTTCAATCCCCACAATATGTGTATTAATGAATAAACACATATTAGGACTAATTGTTTGCCAAACATAAAATTTAAAAAAAATAGAAAAGAGAAGAAAGATTTTCTGTGTTATTTTTGAAATAAAATCTACTTTATTTAGATAAAATAAAATACCCTGTCCTTCATCACAAAGATAGCATAAGTAAGCAAATAAAAATACAGTGAAAGTATGACTCCTATAATATTTACACTTTTCCTTTCACTGTCAAGAGTATACATTATAATAAATAATTGTTTAAGTTCCCAATTTATCCTTGTAAGTTACATTAATTACAAACCATTTAAAGCTTAAAAGATATTAAAAATATAGTCATTCTTAAGAAATCTTAATGAAACCAATTTTTAAATTGAAACATTTGGCTAGGGGATCCCTGGGTGGCTCAGCGGTTTGGTGCCTGCCTTTGGCCGGAGGTGCGATCCTGGAATCCCAGGATCTAGTCCCACATTGGGCTCCTGGCATGGAGCCTGCTTCTCCCTCCTCCTGTGTCTCTGCCTCTCTCTCTCTCTGTCTATGTCTATCATGAATAAATAAATAGATAAAAGAAAGAAATGTAGCCTACCCTTTGGCCAAAATCATTAAAAAAAATAAAGAAACATTTAGCTAAATGAATATATATTCTTACATTGGTATGCTTAGGAGTTCGTGTAAGTTTAGAAGACAAAGCATTTAAAACAAAAAGCATAAAAATAATTGGTGATTTTTAAATATAATTTTACTTTTTTAGAGACACTTCTTTGCAAATATATTAATGGTGGATCCCAGAAAATATCCTTTAAGCATTCCAACCTGTTAAAATCCTAGATCTAGTGACTGTAAGAATATAGAATATCACTCACCAAAAAGAAATAAGAGGCAGTTCTGGCAATCCCTGACTGCCAGGGACTTAATCAGTAGGGACATAAGTAAGATGTCAGAACTATAGTTCAGAGTAATGATTATAAAGATATTAGTTGGGCTTGAAAAAAGCATAGAAGACACTAGAGAATCCCTTTCTGGATAAATAAAAGAACTAAAATCTAATCAAGTTTAAATAAAAAAGGCTATTAATGAGTTGCAATAAAAATGGAGACTCTGGGCAGCCCCGGTGGCGCAGCGGTTTAGTGCCGCCTGCAGCCCGGGGCGTGATCTGGAGACCTTGGATCGAGTCCCGCGTCAGGCTCTCTGCGTGGAGCCTGCTTCTCCCTCTGCCTGTGTCTCTGCCTCTCTCTCTCTCTCTCTCTCTCTCTCTCTGCATCTCTACGAATAAATAAATCTTTAAAAAAAAATGGAGACTCTAACTACTAGGATAAATGAGAAAGGATAAATGAGAAAGAAAAGAGAATTAGTAATATAGAAGACAAAATAATAGAGAAAAAAGAAGCTGAGAAAAAGAGAGATGAACAAGTACTGGATCATGGAGGGAGTGGAATTTGAGAGATAAGTGATACTGTAAAGCAAAACAATATTAGAATAATTGGAATCCCAGAAAAAGAGGAAAGAAAGAGTAGGGCAGAAAATACATTGGAAAAAATTATAGCAGAGAACTTCTATAATCTGGGGAAGGAAATAGGGATCCAAGTCCAGGGGGCACAGAGAACCCCCCCCCAAATCAACAGAAATAGGTCAACATGATGACATATAATACTGAAAATTGCAATACTCAGAGATAAAGAGAAAATCCTGAAAGCAACTTGGGACAAGAGGTCCATAATCTACAAGGGTAAAAACATTAGACTGGCAGCATGCCTATTCACAGAGACTTGGCAGGCATGAAAGGACTGGCATGATGTATTTAGGGGTCTAAATGAGAAAAATATGCAGCCAAGAATACTTTATCCAGCTATGATGTCATTCAAAATAAAAGGAGAGAGGAAAAAAAAAAAAAAAAAACTTCCAGGACAAACAAAAACAAAAAGAATTTGTGATCACCAAACCATCCCTTCGAGAAATATTAAAAAGGATCCTTTAAGCAAAGAGAGAGCCCAAAAAGTAATATAGAACAGAAAGAACAGAGACAATATAGAGGAACAGTGATTTACAGGTAATGTAATGGCACTAATTCATATCTTTCAACAGTTACTCTGAATATAAATGGGCTAAATGCAACTAATCAAAATACAGGGATATCAGATTGGATAAAAAAGCAAGACCCATCAACATGTTATCTGCAAAAGGCTCATTTTAGATGCAAAGACACTTCCATATTGAAAGTGAGGGGTGGAAACCGATTTATCATGCTAATGGACATCAAAAGATAGCTGGGATGGCAATTCTTATGTCAGACAAATTAGATTTCAAACCAAAGACTGTAATAAGAGATAAAGAAGGACACTATATTATAATTAAAACAGCTACCCAACAAGAAGATTGTAAATATTTATGCCCCTAACATGGGAGCAGCCAATCATATAAGCCAATTAATAACAAAAGTAAAGGAACACATCAATAATACAGTAATAGTAGAGGACTTTAACACCACACTCACTGCAATGAACAGATCATCTAAGCAGATTATCAACAAGGAAACAAGGGCTTTGAATGCAGACTGGACCAGATGGACTTCACAGATATATTCAGAACAATCCATCCTACAGCAACAGAATGCACATTCTTTTGAGTGCACATGAAAGGTTCTCTCTAATGGATCACATACTGGATCATAGATCAGGTCTCCACCAGTATCAAAAGACTGAGATAATTTTCAGAATATTTAGGGCCTGCTTTGAAATTAGATCTAACCACAGGAGGAAATTTGGAAAGAACTCATATACATGGAGGCTAAAGAGCATCCTATCAAAGAATGAATGAGTAAAGAAGGAAATTAAAGATGAATTTTAAAACTTCACAGAAACAAATGAAAATGAAAACACAACTGCTCAAAATCCTTGAGATGCAGCAAAGACGGTCCTAAGTGTGAAGTATATAGTAACACAAGGTTTTCTCAAGAAACAAGAAAGGTCTCAGATATACAACCTAACCTTATACCTAAAGGAGCTGGAGAAAGAACAGCAAGTAAAGCCTAAGCCCCCAAAATTAGGCAATCTGGAAGAAATGGATGCATTCCTAGAGACATATAAACTAATAAAACTGAAACAGAGAGACATAGAAAACCTGAACAGATCCATAATCAGCAAGGATATTAAAGGAATAATAAACAAATCTCCCAACAAATAGGAGTCCAGGGCCAGATGGCTTCCTGGGGAAATTCTGCCAAACACTTAAAGAATTAATACCTATTCTTCTGAAGCTGTTTCAAAAAATAGAAATGGAGGACACCTGGGTGGCTCAGCAATTGAGCATCTGCCTTCAGCTCAGGGCATGATATTGGGTCCAGGGATCAAGTCCTACATTGGGTTCCCTGTGGGGAACCTGCTTTGCTCTCTGCCTCTGTCTTAATCTCTCTGTGTGTGTTTCTCTCATAAATAAATAAAAATCTTGAAAACAAAACAAAGCAAAAAATAGAAATGGAAGGAAAACTTCTAAATTCTTTCTATGAGACCAGCATTACCTTGATCCCAAAGCCAGACAAAGACCCCACCAAAAAGGAAAATATCACTGATGAACATGGTTGCAAAGAGTCACACCAAGTACTAACCAATAGTATCGTACAGTACATTAAAAGGATTAGTCACTACAACCAAGTGTGATTTATTTCTGTGCTGCAAGAGTAGTTCAGCATCCACCAATCAATCAATGTGATGCATTACATTAATAAAAGACAGACAAGAACTATATGATCTTCTCAATAGATGCAGAAAAAGCATATACAAAGTATAGCATCCTTTCTTGGTTAAAACTCTCCATAGTGTAGGGATAGAGGGAACATAGCTCAATATCATAATAGCCATCTATGAAAAGCTGAGAGCAAATATCATTTTCAATGATATTTGAGAAAAACTGAGAGCTTTTCCCCTAAGGTCAGGAACACAGTAGGTATGTCCACTATCACCATTGCTATTTAATGTAATGCTAGAAGTCCTAGTCTCAGCAATCAGACAACAAAAAGTAATAAAAGGCATCCAAATAGGCAAAGAAGAAGTCAAACTCTCACTCTTCACACATGACATATTATATGTGGAAAACCCAAAGACTCCACCCCAACATTGCTAGAACTCATACAGCAATTCGGCAATGTAGCAGGATATAAAATCTATGCACAGAAATCAGTTGCATTTCTATACACTAACAATGAGACAGTAGAAATGGAAATTAAGAAATCAATCCCACTTAAAATTTCATTCAAAACCATAAGATACCTAGGAATTAACTGAAACAAAGAGGCGAAGTATCTGTATTCAGAAAAATAAAGAACACTCTTGAAAGAAATTGAGTAAGACAGAAAGAAATGGAAAATGCATTCTGTGTTCATGGATTAGAAGAACAAATATTGTTGAAATGTCTATGCTACCTTGAGCAATCTATATTTTCAGTGCAATCGCTATAGAAAGGCTATTAACATATTTCACAGAGTTGTAACAAATAATCCTAAAATTTGTATGGAACTAGAAATGACCCCAAATAGACAAAGGAATGTTGAAAAAAGAAAACCAAAACTGGTGTCATCACAATTCTGAATTTCAAGCTATATTGCAAAGCTGTAATCATTAAGACAGTATGATACTGGCACAGAAACAGACACATAGATCAATGGAACAGAATAGAGAACTCAGAAATGAACCCTAAATTCTGTGATCAACTAACCTTCAACAAGCAGGAAAGAATATCCAATGGAAATAGGACTTCAACAAATGTGTTGGGAAAATTGAACAGCTACATGCAGAAGAATGAAACTAGACCATCTCCTAAGACCATACATAAAAATAGACTCAAAATGGATGAAAGCCCTAAATGTGAGGCAGAAATCCATCAAAATCCTAGAGGAGAACATAGGCAGCAACCTTTGTGACCTCTGCCACAGAAATTTTTTACTAGACACATCTCCAAAGGTAAGGAAAACAAAGGCAAAAAGGTACTTCATCAAGATAAAAAGCTTTTGCACAGCAAAGGAAACAGTCGACAAAAAACAGGAATGGGAGAAGATACTTGCAAAGACATCAGATAAAGGGGTAGTATTCAAAATCTATAAAGAACTTATCAAACTAAATACCCAAAGAACAAATAATCTAGTCAAGAAGTGGGCAGAAGACATGAACAGACATTTCCCCCAAGAAGACATACAAATGGCCAACAGACACATGGAGAAACGCTCCACATCACTCAGCATCAGGGAAATATAAATCAAAACCACCCCAGTTAGAGTGGCTGAACTTAACAAGTGAGGGGACAACAATGTTGGCAAAGATGTGGAGAGAGGGGAACCTTTATACACTGTTGGTGGGAATGCAAGCTGGTGTAGCCACTCTGAAAAACAGTATGGAGGTTCCTCAAAAAGTTGAAAACAGAGCGACCGTATGGCCCAGCAGTTGCACTACTGGGTATTCACCCCAAAGATACAAATGTAGTGATCCAAAGGGGCACCTGCACCCCAATGTTTATGGCAGCAATGTCCACATAGTCAAACTACAGAAAGAGCCCAGATGTCCATAACAGATGAACGGATAAAGAAGATGTGGTATATATTTACAATGGAATACTAGCCAGCGATCAAAAAAGGGATATCTTTCCGTTTGCAATGACGTGGATGGAACTAGAGGATATTAGGGTAAGTGGAATAAGTCAATCAGAGAAAGAAAGTTATCATATGATCTCACTCATATGTGGAATTTAAGAAGCAAAACAATGGGTCACAGGGGAAGAGAGGAAAAGATAAAATAGGGTAAAATCAGAGAGGGAGACAAATCATATGAGACTCTTAATCATAAGAAACAAACTGAGGGTTTGCTGGAGGGAGGGAGGCTAGGAGATGAGGTAACTAGATGATGGACATTAAGGAAGGCATGTGATGTAATGAGCACTGGATGTTACATAAGACTGATGAATCACTGACCTCAACCTCTGAAACCAATAGTACATTATATTTTAATTAATTGAATTTAAATAAAATAAAATATTAGAAAAATTAAAAAAAGAAAGTTAATGAGATGAATCAAATATATCTAGCACTGTATTATGAGGGGTTTAATATGATACTATTATAAAATAGTTAGTATCTGAAAGTATTTACTTAGATTATAAAAAGTGGAGGAATCCATTAACTAGCACTCCAGTGTTAAAATCATATGGTATGTAAAATTTTCTTTGAATTATCATTTATGGATAAGTCAGTTTTCTTCAGGCTCACTGCTTTTGGTTAATCTATAAGTAGTATTTGCTAATAAATACTATTTTTATTCATCTCATTTACATAAAATGACTGGAACAGAATTTTATACATATTTCTCAATGAAACTTATTGTTTTTCTAATATTTTATTTAGTTATTTATTCATGAGAGACACAGACTGAGAGAGAGAGGCAGAGACACAGGCAGAGGGTGAAGCAGGCTCCATGCAGGGAGCCCAATATGGGACTCGATTCCGGGACCGCAGGATCTCACCCTGGGCAGAAGGCAGGCACTAAACTGCTGAGCCACCCAGGGATCCCCAAACTTAGTGGTTTTATATGTCCACAATGAACTTCTAAGGAAACATGAATTGTTAGTATATAATCTAATGCAAGTTTGTCAACCTTGTACTATTGACATTTGGGGCCATATTTGTTGGAAGGGGATAATTCTGTGTATTGTAGAATATTCAGCAGTATCCAGACCTCTATCTACCACCTCCTGATACCAGTAGCAGCCTCCTTCCTCAGTTATGACACCCAAAATATCCTCAAGTAATTCTTGGGGGGAAAAATTAACCCCAGTTGTGATCCACTGATCTAATGTACTTAAGAAGGATTAGGTTCTGAGGCAATGAAATCAGTTTTACAAAGGAGCAAAGTTTGAATAAAGAAAAGAAAATTACAATCCCCAATCCTGTGTTTTAGAAATTATAGAAAATTCAGATTCACAAATCAGTAATACCAATGCTCCAGTTTTTATGCATGCATTTTAAAACCTTGTGAATAACTTAGTTATTGTATATTTAGAAAATGAGAAATCATGGGTGTACTATATTTTGCTCATACCTAATTATTCAGAAGTCATAGTCTCTCTGAACCTGAAATATACTTATGAAAATATGAGCCCTGATGGACAGCAAAGACTCATGGATATAGTGTTATTCATTCCCTTCCTCTGTTGCAAGTTATTCTACTAGCACACAATTGTCTTTATCAGCTACATGTCATTCCCCTGTCATGAAAACAGTGTTATAATTTAAATCACAAAAAGAATGATACCTTTGTCTGACATTTTTTTCTGGGAATGGAGAACAAAACTTTAGACTTTATTTGACTGGTAAATCATCCATTCATATCCCTGTAAAAAGTCTAACATAGCTTTTCTTATTTATTCAGAGAAAAAAATGTGTCATAGAGGTAATATTTCATCCATGTGTTTGTGGCAATATCTAATTTTATGTTAAATGGCGCATATATTTTAAATATCTACAATTCGTCAAAAAAAATCCCAGAAAAGAAAGTGAAGATGATCTAAATTTATAAAACATGAAAACATTAAGATGAAGATATGTCTCATTATGCAATTTATCAAAGCTAGTAGTTCTTAACCCTGGAAGCATATTAAAAACACCTGGGAGACTTACAACTACTGATATCCAAATCATTTTGCAGACTAATTAAATCAGGCTCTGACAGATTGTTTTGTGCATCTATATCTTTTCAAGGCTTTCCATTGATTATCATGGCAGTCAGTGTTGGGAACCAATTATTCAAATTCTCACCATGGTCTAGAGACTCGTAGGGGTTCCTTATATACTTGCAGTAGTACATGGGTCAAAACTATTTTTATGCTTATATTGAGATCTTATTTGCTATTTTTACTCTTATTTTCCAATTATAGTATGGAGTTTTCCAGAGGGTAGGTCACGTACATATTGCAGGAAATTGAATCCAGAAGCAGGTACAATTATCTGACTGCCTTTGACTAAAACATACATTAGCTTTATAAAAATATAAAATAATGCCACTTCCTTCACTAATTTTTAGTTTTGAAAAAACTGCTAGTCTTATTGGAAAATATATTATATAAATGATATATTACTTTTAGTAAAATATAAGTTGCAAAATAAAACAAGATTTATTGCTTCTATTTTTAAAGGAATTCATATATAAATATACTAAAATTTCTTAATTTTAATTTTAATCGTGATAACTATTGGATAAAATACATTTTAAAAAGTTCTTTAGGTTCCTTAATAATTTACCTTTTAAATGTTTTTTTAATTGAAGTATAGTTGACACATAATGTTACATTAGTTTCCGATGTACGACATAGTGTGTTTCAGTAAGTCTATACCTTATGTTATGCTCTACTCACCACAAGTGTAGCTACCATCTGTCACTATACAACACTATGACTATAGTAACTCCCACTACCTCCCTCCGGTAGCCATCAATTTATTCTCTGTAGGGTCAATAATTTTTAAAATACAAAAGTATGCTGAGAATAAAATAGTTAGATACCACTGATCTAATCCAATATGTCTAAGCCCAGATCTAGGCATCACAAACAATGGAACATCTTTACCCCAGATTTCTTCTTAAAAAAAAAAAAAAAAGATTTCTTCTTGGTCTGCATGATTTTTTTTTAATTTATTTTTTATTGGTGTTCAATTTACTAACATACAGAATAACCCCCAGTGCCCGTCACCCATTCACTCCCACCCCCCGCCCTCCTCCCCTTCTACCACCCCTAGTTCGTTTCCCAGAGTTAGCAGTCTTTACATTGTCTCCCTTTCTCATATTTCACACACATTTCTTCTCCCTTCCCTTATATTCCCTTTCACTATTATTTATATTCCCCAAATGAATGAGAACATATAATGTTTGTCCTTCTCCGATTGACTTCCTTCACTCAGCATAATACCCTCCAGTTCTATCCTCGTTGAAGCAAATGGTGGGTATTTGTCGTTTCTAATGGCTGAGTAATATTCCAGTGTATACATAAACCACATCTTCTTTATCCATTCATCTTTCGATGGACACCGAGGCTCCTTCCACAGTTTGGCTATCGTGGCCATTGCTGCTATAAACATTGGGGTGCAGGTGTCCCGGCGTTTCACTGCATCTGTATCTTTGGGGTAAATCCCCAACAGTGCAATTGCTGGGTCGTAGGGCAGGTCTATTTTTAACTGTTTGAGGAACCTCCACACAGTTTTCCAGAGTGGCTGCACCAGTTCCCATTCCCACCAACAGTGTAAGAGGGTTCCCTTTTCTCCTCATCCTCTCCAACATTTGTTGTTTCCTGCCTTGTTAATTTGCACCGGTGTGAGGTGGTATCTCATTGTGGTTTTGATTTGTATTTCCCTGATGGCAAGTGATGCAGAGCATTTTCTCATATGCATGTTGGCCATGTCTATGTCTTCCTCTGTGAGATTTCTCTTCATGTCTTTTGCCCATTTCATGATTGGATTGTTTATTTCTTTGGTGTTGAGTTTAATAAGTTCTTTATAGATCTCGGAAACTAGCCCTTTATCTGATATGTCATTTGCAAATATCTTCTCCCATTCTGTAGGTTGTCTTTTAGTTTTGTTGACTGTATCCTTTGCTGTGCAAAAGCTTCTTATCTTGATGAAGTCCCAATGGTTCATTTTTGCTTTTGTTTCTTTTGCCTTCATGGATGTATTTTGCAAGAAGTTACTGTGGCCAAATTCAAAAAGGGTGTTGCCTGTGTTCTTCTCTAGGATTTTGATGGAATCTTGTCTCACATTTAGATCTTTCATCCATTTTGAGTTTATCTTTGTGTATGGTGCAAGAGAGTGGTCTAGTTTCATTCTTCTGCATGTGGATGTCCAATTTTCCCAGCACCATTTATTGAAGAGACTGTCTTTCTTCCAATGGATAATCTTTCCTCCTTTATTGAATATTAGTTGACCATAAAGTTCAGGGTCCACTTCTGGGTTCTCTATTCTGTTCCATTGATCTATGTGTCTGCTTTTGTGCCAGTACCACACTGTCTTGATGACCACAGCTTTGTAGTACAACCTGAAATCTGGCATTGTGATGCCCCCAGCTATGGTTTTCTTTTTTAAAATTCCTCTGGCTATTCGGGGTCTTTTCTGATTCCACACAAATCTTAAAATAATTTGTTCCAACTCTCTGAAGAAAGTCCATGGTATTTTGATAGGGATTGCATTAAACGTGTATATGGTCTGCATGATTTTTGAAGTCATTTACTTTTCACATAGAGCTATTGCCTGCTTTCACTCCGACAGCTGATGAAATTTTATAAGACTAAGTCCTTCCTTTGATGTCCCTGCTTCGTACAAAATTTTCATTACCCTGCCTATGTAAAGAGAACAAATTTCTGAGAAAGGGACCTGCTCTGGCATATGCAGCATCTCAGTTTAATATTCTAGTTCTTTAGGGCAGCCCTGGTGGCTCAGCGATTTAGCGCCGCCTTCAGCCCAAGGCATGATCCTGCAGACCCCAGATCGAACCTCCCGCCGGGCTCCCTGCATGGAGCCTGCTTCTCCCTCTGCCTGTGTCCCTGCCTCTCCTTCTCTCTCTCTCTCTCTCTCTCTGTATGTGTGTGTCAGTCATGAATAAATAAATAAAGTCTTAAAAAAAAATCTAGTTCTTTTAAGCATTATTTGCATAAGCTATGAATACATGTAATTAAGCTTGATTCATGTGGTATAGCTATGTAAATATAAGAAGTTCCTAGAATTGACAAAATACAATGAATGTCTGCACAGTTTGGGTGCCATAGATAAAGAACCCACATATAATTAAGGCTAAATATAGGAACTTAATCTTATATTTTAGAGTCTGTATTTGAGAGGAGTAAACCAATACCGCATTTTGAACAGGACTGATTTTCTGAATTTGGTAGACCTAGTCTAATTTTTTTCATGTATCCTTTAATATTACTTGGAATAGTATCATAATTGAAATATGGTAGAACATAGAAAATATTTTTATAAAAGCAAACACAATGTGAAAGTAACCATAATTATTTTAATTATACAGTTTAACCAATCATAACACTTCAGTTCTGAGTTAACATTTAATCTGGAAATATCCAATATGAGGTATTAATGGTTCTTTTATTTGTTTGTTTTGTATGTATTTATTCTCTGGTCATCTATTTTTTTCATTTTATAAATGATAATATAAGAAGATTATTTATTATTATTTGCAATTTCAGTAAGGATATTTGTTGCTCATTTCTAGAATTTCAAGTCTCTTGGAGCCTTCTGATGCTTTTTAATTTTTAAATGTAATTGTTCTATGCTGTTTTATGGTATTGTATAGTAGAAATTGAATTCAAGGATAACTGGATTCTGAGTTTTAAAGTTGTAATGTAATAACTGCACAGCTGGGAGCAAACCAAATTTTGAGGCACCAATTTAATAGGAAAGTGAATTGAATATCATTGTTAATAAGCAAAGTCCCACTGAAATAAATGGTGCAGAAATTCCATTCACATCATGGCGGCTTGGAACAATACAAATAATGTATAACAAGATTGTTGCCTAATATTGATATAAAAGTCATTCAATTAATTTATCTGGAACAGTGTGGTCCATGCATTACACTCAGCACTAGGCATTCAGAAATAAATAAAATGTTCTTCTTATGCTCAGTTTTCTTTGTAACTGTCATCTAACCCTTGAAATACAATCATAATTCTTCCTAGCTTTGAATGGATTTTTTTAACCTTGAATAAGACAATGATCCCAATTTCTTATCATATATAGATGAGGCATTGTACCTAATGCAAAAGGGGAAAAACTTATGTTTCTCTCTTGATCTTCTTTTTACTAGAAAAATAGTCATTATAAATTGGTGATTGCTAAGAAATAGTATGTCCAAAGCTTTCTGCTTCTTTTAACATTTTTTTAAAAAGAAGTCAGGAAGCTAACTGCACAACTAAGTGAAATCACATTTAAAGTTCTTCTGTTAGCTATTGTAATTAAATAGATTGTAGTATAATGGGTAAATGAGAAATTACTATTTAGTGACCATGCAGGCTTGGTATAAGTAGTAACAAAACTAGTAATGGGGTTTGAAGAGTGAAAATAACCATTAAAAACCACAAAATAATTTTATTTAAAAATTGGCCCTATTATCTTTTGCAGTATTTTATTACATTAAATGAAGAAATACCTGGCTATTTGAAAACATCTTTTATTTGGGGAAGGAGACTTTTTTTCCCTTGAAATCTAAAAAGCAGATTTTGCTATCTTTTCTTTTCTTTTCTTTTTCTTTTTTTTTTTTTAAGATTTTATTCACTTATTCATGAGAGAGAGCCAGAGACATAGGCAGAGGGAGAATGTAGGACTTGATCCCAGGACGCTGAGATCAGGACCTGAGATGAAGGCAGATGCTCAACCACTGACCCACCCAGGCACCTCTAAAATTTGCTTTCTTTAATCAGGTTTTGCTTAAAGAAGGTGAAATTCTTAACCTGGAATCTCATAGTTTGAAGAGCAGAAATTGTACCTGAAAATAAAATCACTCGAATTTTTTACAGTAAAGCAATAGAATTGATGAGGTTAAGGTCTTGGGGACAATCCTGTATCACGAGATGGTTCAGAGTATAATTCGCTACAGTAAGTGAAGCCATCTTCCACTTCAGATAGATTTGGATACCTGGTTAATAAATTATTCTCCAATCCATGATCTGATATAACCTAAAGTCATCACAAAGTCTGGGAGATGAGGACACAACACAGAATCTTAATTGTTTCTTTATTTATTTAAATGTAATATCTTCATAACCATTCCAATCAGCTAAGACCCGATAATCACCTGGAGCTGCTGTTCCTTGTTTTGCAGGTTATGTTTCCTCCCATCAAACAGGCAAATGGGGCTAAATCATAGTGTGCAAAGATGGTGGTTTAGAATTAGTAAGATAAAAACAGGGGTCATAATATGGAAGGCCTGGCAAGCAGTGCTAAAGACTTTTAGAAGTGTCAAGTTAATCCTGAGAAGTCACTGAATGGTTTGACATGGGAGTAACTCTTCCTTTTATTTGAAACTACCTTTAAAAAAAAAACAAAAAACCCATATGATGTTTATCCTGTCAAAGCTCACCTGTATTACCACTCCAGATCTCAAGATGGATTTTGTGCCAATAGATTAGTCTCCTCTAACCCATCTTACGTGCTTGCCCACAAATTGCTCTCTCTAAAATGTGACTCTGATCTTGATAATTGCCGATTTCAAATCCATCCATAGTTTGCAATTGTCTCCAGATGTATGGTAGGCTTTTTCTGGATTCAATCGGTTCCCAGTTATATAAATCTAAAAAATTTAAGTTAGGCAATAATACTATTTTCTCTTACGGTTATCTTTCAAGATATTTCTAACTTGCACTGATGGTAGGGAACCTTGCTTTAAACAAGGAAATGCTGTGGCTACATCACAAGTAGTTTCTTCATTGCCAGAAGGTTCATTTTGAAGAGATGAAGCATGAAAATTAAGGGATCTAAATACCGATTTTTTTTAAAGTGATATTACCTTTTGTAAATTTGTTTGGATAAACCAGAATTTAAAGTTCCCTGAATAGGAAAATGGCATGTAGGTCTTGAATTTTCACTAACTAGTTTATTAATGTGACTAACCACCTCAAGCTTTGGAATTCAGTTTCTTCATCCATGAAACTTGAATAATAATAAAATCACCTTCCTTACAAGATGGTCTGAGAATAAAGCTAAAGAATATGCATGTGAAAATAGTATATTATCTCAAAGAAATATGTACATATATTGTTTGTGTTAGGGACACTCAGACATCTGTAGTTTGCATGTATGACTAGGATATGAGGCCTTTTTCAATTACTTTAATTCCTGATCTGCAGTGTGATCTTTCAATTAATAACAAAAATGAGGTGATGCATTTTCTAAAAAATGGTATGAACAAAAATAATATTCTATACATTCACAATCTCTAACATGTAACAAAAATAGAGCATTAGCTGGAGCTTACACTAAAATAAGAATACATTTATTTGCTCAAAGCAAATAATTATGTACTTTAACCATGACAATCAAACTCTCAAAAGCTTAAAAATTCTGAAGTTCACAGTAATAGTATTGTGAGTCTGTTTTGTTCTGTTCAGTTATTCATTTTGTTCACTGAGGTAGGGTGTAATTGGAAGGCAGAGACTAAACAGCTCTAATTGTGAAAACTAAATAGGTATGCCAGGAAAGGGAACCAAAACTTCCCTCTGTTTTTATTTTATTTTATTTTTTTAATTTTCCTACCATTAGGTCATTATTTACATCTCTTTTAAAGCCATCAGACAAGTGTGCTGATTGATAGCCAAACACAAATAACTAACAGAAACATTTTCTCTTGTTTTCATAATGGAGTCTTTTTTTTTTGATAAACAGACAACTGTTTTATATTTAAGTAAAATGATGAAATACAATCACTGTAATTGCAATAAGAAAAGTTTCTATGTATTTAGTTAATCTAGAGAGTCTTAATGTATCTTTTGTAGAGGGTGAGACTGCCTAGTTGACAATAATTATTTCTACATATGTTTTTATTCAAAAGGTAGCTACATCAAACTATGCTGGCAATAAGGCAATTTTTATAAAGATTTTCCAGTTCATTTCCCTTGCTCTGGTTCTACAATTATCAAACATTCTGAATACGGTTTTACTTCCCCATCAAAACAATGAGCTGAACAGAGGCAAAATTATCTAGTTTATCATTCAGTTATATTATTCATTGTAACTTAATAAATTTGGCTTTCTGGTTTGCACATTCATCTATTATATATCTGTTTTATGAGTCAGTTCCCCTAAACTGATTTAACTGTCAACCATTGAGTTAATGAATTTGTATGTCTGCTTTGAATGCCTCAAAAAAAAAAATTCTACCCCCTAATCAGTGTCTGAGTGGCCAATTCATTTTTTCTGTAAGAACTCCATGAATTTATCTTTATTTTTTTTAACAGAAGGCATGTGTAAAATAAAAGGTCGATGACATGTTACCTAAGTACTACTCAAGAACCATGGCTGAACAGAGATGAATAAGTTAAATATCAGGAGGGTTTTTTTTAAGATTTTATTTATTTATTCATGAGAAACAGAGAGAGAGAGAGAGAGAGAGAGAGAGAGGCAGAGACAGAGGCAGAGGCAGAGGCAGAGGCAGAGGCAGAGGCAGAGGCAGAGGGAGAAGCAGGCTCCATGCAGGGAACCTGACATGGGACTCAATTCCGGGACCCCAGGATCACGCCCTGGGCTGAAGCAGGTCCTAAACTGCTGAGCCACTCAGGGATCCATGCAGAAGGGGTTTTGGACCAGGAAATAACCAGATATCAGTGTTCAATAAAAGAATGAAACTATAGGAATTGAAAGCAGCTACAAATGAGCAAAAGTATAGATAGATATTGATAGTATTGATGAGGAAGAAAGCCCCCAAAAGGTAAAACATTAGAAAGCAGGGAAAATGTTAAGAATATTAGGTCTAAGAAACTCCACCTTGTACAGAAGGAGAAGAAAATGGTTATAATGAGGCAGAAAGTTAGATTCTGAGGCAAATGTGGTAGTTACCAAAATAAGTTCAACAATAAGAAGACTGGGATCTGAGCTGGAATAGGTCATGTTTAGGAAGAATTATGGTAGACAGAGGGTGAGTAAGCATTGGGAGTTATAAGGGGTAGTACTGAGTGGAAGATGAACTGAGTCTGAAAAATAAGGAATGGGATGATGGTATCAACATACCTCACTCCTTTCTTAATATATTTCTTCTGTAAAAACACTCATTCTTCAACTATATTTGTAATAAATACCTCTGAGTTTCAATGTAGCTTATGAAAAAAGACAATAAAATGAAAAGCCAATACTTTTTCTACTTGTGTAAGCAGTAAGTAACAAAAAAAGATAACCTATCTTTCATAAAGAAAAAGACCTAAAAAAAAACAACTCAATACTAGATTATTAAAAATAAATAAATAAAATCCAATAACCTGATCTCTGAAAAAGAAATGATTACCACAACTCATTATGGAATGTTTGCCATCTGAATTAGAGACCTCTTTCCCTCTAGAATAATCTAGCTTTATTTTAATAACTCTATTTTAAAGCCAGAGATAATTGAAGTTTATGTATTAACTCAATTATTCAATTATGTATTAACTTTAGGTGCCAATTTTGGTGATGGAGACTAAGAATACAAATGCAAAGAACAATGAAATATGGATGAAATTAGAGGTCAAAGTCTTCTTAAGATTTTGAGATTTCGAAGGACAAAAAATAAATTATGCTAACTTGAATCTCCAGTTTTCCTTCCATTGTACAAGCTAGTGAAATGATATCTTAGTACTTTGTGGATGAGTGGATGAATGAAATGAGATTTTATATGCTTTTTAAAAACTATGTACATTTTACATGGTGTCTGAGTCAATAGACTATAGTTGATATGCATCCTCTCCTCTCTCTAAATAGGCCCTAAAAAGTTTTCCTAGTATGACTCAACAATTCTTTCCTCCTCTCTTTCCCTCCTTCCTTTATTCTCTCCTTTGATTAATGTGAATTTTCCCCACAGCTGTACTCAGTACTGAGGATTATAAAGAGAAACCTCACATGTCTCCTGTCATCAGAGATCTTGTAGCCTCTCTAGTAAGGGAAGATAGGAATACATCCCCTTGTAATAAAGCAGTGAAGTCCTACAAAAATAGGTACAAGAAGTAATGTGGCATAATTGAAAGAGTAGTACATTCCATTTGTGAATTCAGTGGAGGATGCAGCTTAGAAGAGGTCCTCAGTAAGTTAAGTAGAAAAGATGAAAAGATTTTTTGCCGCTGACACAAAAGAAAATAAAGATAAAGAAGAAATCAAGTGTTAGAGGGAATGTGTTCATGGAAGAGCAAATGACTGGCTTTCTTTAGGACAAAAAGGACATGAAAGGACCTGAGAATGAGGTTGGAAAAGTAAGCAGGTAAAGTAAAGTAAGCACTTGTATACTATCTGGAAATTCCACTTTACCTTGTAGACCTTACAGAGTCAATAATGACCTGTAAGCCTAGCAATATAATCATCATACTGGCAATGTCTAAAACTCAATCTGGAGACCACATGGAAGGTAGATTGAAAGGATGTAAGTCTGAAGTCAAGATTATGTTTCTACAATCCAGGAAAAAGATGTAGCTTGACCTAAAGCAGAACTGGTAGCTTTTTTGTAACTTCATGTTCATCTTTTTCAAATCTGAAGTGAATCTTAGACTATTTCAATCATGAAATATTCACTGAAAATTCACATGAAATATTCACATTCACTATCTCACTTTTGAAAAGCAAACATTTGTGAGGCTTGATTTATAATTTTGCAATGTTTGTACCTTCCTAAATTCTATAATAATTGTTAGAGATATTTAGTTCAGATTTATCCTTGGTTTCAGGAATGAATCCATCTGAGTCAGGTGGGCCATTTCAGTATAAACTAGAACTCACTACATTACCCTCCACTCACAGAAAAATAAAAAATAAAATTCTAATTCACAAATATATTGCTACTTTTCATCTGGCATGTTCACTGAAAACTCTAATATATTTCAGTGTGGATGAGTATATGGCATTTTTCCCAGTGTCTACACAAACTCATGTATGACTCTAACAAAGTGAATCTAGGTTTTGGTTATGGTGATGCAGCATAAATAAAATATGCTTCAGGGAATACACATTTTCTATTCCCGTTCTATGATAGACATAACTCAACTTTAGTGTTTCATCTAACTGAAAGATACCTGTGCGCTGGGGAAAACCAGGTTAACACTTGGCTATAGGCTACATACTTTGTAGCAGATAATTTTATTCTAAGACAGTCTCCAGTCATGGAGTAAAAAAGTCTCAGAATGCTGAAATCCTGTTCTTAATTCTATTTAAAAAACCTGAAAGGAGGGTGAGGTTGGACAGGTGATGGAAGGTATCTTTTGTGTAAATTTCACTTTCTTTATCTGAATTTTTAAAGATATTGTTAGGTAAAATTCATAATATACTTATATATAATAAAAGACTTAATACAGATTACCTTTAAAGCCAAAAGGGTAAGGGAGAAAGAGAAAGGAAGAGAAAGACAGAATGATGGCGAGACATAGAGAAATTATTATTTTCTGATCATGTTTATTGCTGGATGGTGAGCAGAAAATTGGAAAATTATAAAAGCTCCACTATGCTTAATTGTGCTTAACTGATCCACTCTGTTTAACCGATACTCTTGCAGACCCAAAATGATGAATGTTCATGAATTAGGAAGGGTCATTAACTCAAAGAATGTTGATGTTAGAATAGACTTATAGAGGTCCAACTTTCTTCCAAAATAGGAACATATTCTATGACATCCAGGAGCAACTTGAATTCTTTTTTTCATGAGATTAGCTAGAAAAAAACAAACATAGTAGAAAGAAAGATAAGAAAGAGGGGGAGAGAGAGAGAGAGAAAGTACATACATACATACTTAAAGTGCTCTTAAAATTTAGAGCTATTTAGATTTAATTTTGAGGAGGAAAAGGATGAGAATTATGAAAAAATTTCTTTTTTTACATTTTAATATTTCTAATTCTAAAGTTTTATGGGGTTTTTTTAGGATTTTAAGTTCTCTTTCTCGAAACATGTAATCTCAAACATTTAGAATGTTAATTTACTTGAAATAGATATTTGCTACAATTAAAATATCACACTGCCTCAAGAGAGTTTAGTTTGGTTTTACAGTGCCAAGAGTTCTGGATTTTTATTTATTTTATTATTATTATTTTTTAATAATAAATTTATTTTTTATTGGTGTTCAATTTGCCAACATACAGAATAACACCCAGTGCTCATCCCGTCAAGTGCCCACCTCAGTGCCCGCCACCCAGTCACCCCCACCTTCCGCCCACCTCCCCTTCCACCACTCCTAGTTTGGTTTTATAGTGCCAAGAGTTCTGGATTTTTATCAGTGATTCCACTTCTGGCCACCAGAGTACAGCCCAGGAAAGAAAGTTAGAAATCAATTCTTTCATAGTATAGGGTCATGAAGATTTATGATCCTCAAAATTGATCATTACAATAGACTTGATTGTTGTTTGGCAGACAGTTTTTGCAGAACTGCAAAGCTCTTAGCCACTTTCTCCTCAGATTAAGCATATGCTATAATGTCCCACTAAATTCTAACAAGAGTGGAGGAATAGTAAAATCCGCTATGGGCTTAATTTCAAGTGTCAAGGAATATCTAGCATCTACTGTGGTCTTTGATATATATATAGAGAGAGGCATCATTAAAATGAGAACTAAGAGTTACACATATTGAGAAGTAGTAGATTAAGGAAAGTATTAACAGAATGTGGTCCATGCATCACTTGTATCAGAATCACCTGGCATGTTTATTACTTCAGTTCCATGATTTCAAAGACCCATGGTAAAATCTAGTATTAATGCATTTTTAAAAGATTATTATGCTCACCTAATTGTGGTTTTGACTGAATTATGAGAAACATTGGTTTCCAAAATGCATCCCATTGTTATTTTTTTTAATCTTTAGTTCAGAGCCCTCTAAAATATTTCTATATTAAAAAACATGGTCTTCACATTATTTAGAGAAATCCTTTCTTGATTGGGAAATACAGTGCGGAAATGCTATCAGTAGAGACTGGATTTGTCTTCAAAATTGCAGCACTCAATAGTAAACTTTAAACTCAATACTTTGTTCCAAGTTGTCTTCCAACCATTAGGACAAATCCGAATTTAGCCATGCCCTCCTTTATCATATGTAACTATATGCAAATATAGGTAATGGCTAACCGATTCTATAAATGATATACTAAGTTCAGGAGTTGGCCCTGAAGTACTCTTCCCTTATAGAGAATGGAACAAGGGAAAACATAACTCACAGACCAAAAGGAAAACAATCAAAATTATTTGTAGAGTTCTAACTTACAACTTTATTTTGTTCTTTCTAACACCTGAAATCTATTCACCCAAAATGGGGGAAATTACATTATTTTAAATAAGCCAAAGTAAGTACAAACTCTATGTAGCCCATTTATGAAGTTTTAAGTTCTCACAAGAGGTTTTCTGTACAATCCATCAATAAATACTTACATATTCTGAAAATATTTGGAATGATGTGTTATGTAACTATTTTAAAATAAATCTGGGGGGATCCCTGGGTGGCTCAGCGTTTCAGTGCCTGCTTTCGGCCCAGGACGTGATACTGGGTCCTGGGATCAAGTCCCACATCAGGCTCCCTGCATGGAGCCTGCTTCTCCCTCTGCCTGTGTCTCTGCCTCTCTCTCGGTGTCTCTCATAAATAAATAAACAAACAAACAAATAAATAAAAACTTTAAAACAAATTCTTTATATTAAAAAAATCTGGATTTGATACAATAATAGGAAGACAAGTTGAAGTACTGGGTTTCAAAATTTACTCTTGAATGCTATTATTTTGGAAACAAATATATATCTCTATACTGTCAATAACAAAGTGATTAATTTTCATTCAAAATATGAGTTCCATCCTAATGCTTATTTCCTTTCAGAAAGAAATGCTTAGAGGTTAAGAACATAGACTCTACTGACTACTGGGGCTACTTATTAACTTACTTAGCCATTTCTCAGTTTTCCAAACTTAACAATTGAGGAGTTGGTGGTACCTGACTCAAGAATTGGTTAAATGGATTAATATATTTAAAGTTGTTGGAACAGTACCTAGCTCATAGTAGACGCAGTATCAATGCCTGAGATTATTATTATCATTATTAATTATCATCATCATCATTAATCATCATCATCATCTTAGCTTTTCAACTATAGACTTTGCAATGTTTTTTAAATATAGAGAATACGTGTTTTTTCATAAATGATATATGTGTAAATTATATATCACTAAGAAAATAAATATATTTTAATAACAAATATGTTACTAGAGGTTTAATTCACCCTGTTTTCTTTCTTAGTAATTGTACAAATCTTTTCGTGCAATGTCTAATGAATGCGAGAAATGTGAAAACATTTCCTCCATATGGTACTGCTGCAGAACAACTTCTAGGAAGAGATTTGTTCAATAATAGCACAGATGTTCCAATCTTCCTTTCCATGAGATGCCAAGATATGTCTGCTGGGAACAAAACCAGGGGGTAATTTGTGTAAATCATAGTATGTTAAGTGCATTATGTATTAAGTGTTTGTCTATTAGTGCTAGAAAAATAATGTCTTTTAAACTTCTGCAGCCTGTTGTCTACCCCATAGCAAGAGAACTGGATTACCCTAATAAAAGACTAATGAGCAACTTAAATTCTGTGCCACACATCAACAAGAGGTTTTGCAAGATAAATGTTAGTCGGCATTTAGTATTCCCTGAGAAGCAGAGAATTTAAATGTTTCTTCCTCTATTAGAGATTGCATAACACATAGTGCTATCGGAGCTTAAAGCAATCACATTTTTTGCCATCCTTTCACGTGGGCTACCTTTATGTTGTGATGTTTGGCTATCAGTTTAAATTAAATATTAAAATATACAGAGTAATGTTGCAAGTGACAACCTTCCATGAATTACCATATCTGTAAGTCCTTAACAGCACGTGTGTTGTGTCAGAGCATCATGAATGCTAGACATATTTGTTCTTTAGGGTAGATCAGAATGTTCACCATCTATCTTCCTAATACTCCTATGGCCAGCCAATTGCAGAACTTGCAGAACTAATTACAACAAAATGTTCTTTGGTATTTTGAGATTATTACTCGTATGTGTCTAATTCAACTATTCACCTTGTCATTCTACTGGCAATATGAAAATATATTTCTTACATAACACATCCTCCAGCTACTAGGCCATAGATATCCCCACACTGCTGTAAAATTATGCATTTATTGCTTCATTTGTTTTCTGCCTGGCTTCCATTTCTAGTTCCTAGAACTAAATAATCGAGTCTGCCATTCATTACAAGAGTCACTTGCTTAAGGAAATTGCATTCCTTTTCCATGATGTTTTTAATTAGCAAAGACATAAGATGTTTTTCTGGAAAAGCCTTCTCTTTCTTGTATTTCTTGTCAGGTAGACAAAGCTGTTATTTTATGCATCAGGTATGTTTTTAATCCATTTGAGTTCTTTAAGAAGCTTTATTAAAATTCTACTTAACAAAATACCTTCATTCTCGGAGTAATCAATGAAACTCATTTCTTGGTAAAAGGTGAAATTATACTCTTTAAAATTTTCTTTTTAGGAAATCCTGGTTGGCTCAGTCAGTTAAGCATCTGACTCCTGATCCTCAGGTCTGACCTCAGGATCGTGGAGATTGAGCTCTGTGCTAGGTATAGAGCCTGCTTAAGATTCTCTCTCTTGTTCTCCTTCTGCCTGTCCCCACCCCCACATCACAATTAATTAATTAATTAATCCTCTTTTTAATAAATGATAATTTCTAATATTTTAAGTGGACAAAATGTATTTAATAATCAAGAGTTTGCTATCAGGGGCACCTGGGTGGCTCAGTGGTTGAGCATCCACTTTTGGCTCAGGTCATGATCCTAGTATCAAGTCCCATATTAGGCTCCCCCGCCCCCACCTCAGGCAGCCTGCTTCTACCTCTGCCTATGTCTCTGCCTCTCTCTGTGTGTCTCTCATGAATGAATGAATAAAATTAAAAAAAAAAAAGATTTTGCTATCAAATATTTATTTCCCTATTTTTCTATTATTTTTTTCCCCTAAACCATCTTCTGGGAATGGGATGTATATTTGGAATCCATGGATTCTTCAAAACTTAAAAGGTCACTTCTTCTCTTCCTTGTTAGGTGTATTCTCACACTTTCTTGTCTACATCATCAGGTCATATTATCATAACCTGTTTCCAAACACAGGTGGAGAAGAGAAGTGAAGTGTATTTTTTATCAGGAGGGAAACTGCTCATGATAAAAATCTGTCATTATTTTACTCTCACTTCACAAATAATTGTCGTAGTTCAGGCTCTTCTCTCACTTACTGAATTCTGTTTATTTAGATGATGCTTCCACTGTTAATTTTTAATTTCTTATTATTTGGAAAATTAGTGTTTTTGTAAAATTAATATTCTATTTTTTATTTTTTTCTGAAATTATAATTTGAAATGCATATGAGGAGCTTGTTAGTTACTTTGGATTCCTCATTTTATTTATTTAAGTAATAAACCCTAATGTTCATACTTTATGTAACTAAAATGGTATACAAAAAATAAATCATTTGTATAATAATTCTTCATGTTTAGATTGTATATTCCAAAGTCAAACTAATTCTTTTGCACTGCTTGTGTCTATTTTCCTACTTCTAAATATGCACAAATGAATTATGATGAACGAAATTGTGACTCATTTATCTATTCATTGAGTAATACGTTCTTAGATTAAATATTTCCTTGAGCAATAATGGATATCATGCATTGAAGTGTGAACAAAAAAACTGAAATAGTTCTAATCATGACATTTTACAAGAACTTCAGTAAAATAGTAAGTGATGAATATAAGATAATGAGTAGTGATTAAAGTTACCACCTGTTTCAATTTAATCAAAGGGAAAAGAATACTCAAGTCAGAAAATGAATATGGATTATATCATGCTGAAAATGCATCTTTTTTTTTTTTTTTTTGTTATACTTGAGACTCTTTTGTGAACTATCTCTAATTCAGAGACTAGTCTTTTGGGAAACTTAAATTTCCAGTATGGTGCCAGCTTCAGAATTTAAAATAAAATAATAGAAACCAAAACACAAAGATATTTTTAATTAAAAATGCAAGTTTTGAGGAAACAAATAATTAAACAATTAAAAAGAGCCAATAAGCTAGAAGCCCAAATATCACATATGATAAAGTATAATAATAACAAAAATCTTCATAGATAAAAATAAATAAATATTGTGATTCAATATGTACAAAAGATAACTCTTTGTGGTGGAAAATAAATATTTGGGGAAAACAGCTAAGAATAGAAGATGGAAAAGAAAAAAAAAAGAACTGGAAGAAGTCAGAGGAACAAAGGAAAAATGTTTATCAGTGAAATAATGCCAGCGCAGCTAGTCACTACTAACCATGCAAATAGTGGAGATGCAGGCATATAACAAAACAAAAAAAGAATAAAATTGTTGCTGAAAAACAAGATAGAAAATTTTATATCCATGAGATTTCCAACTCATAATGTATTGCTAATGTGCATGAACATGGGAGGAAGAATAAAAAGAACATGTTAACAACAAATGATGATGGGATAGGTTTGTCAGCTCTGTGTACATGGAAACAGAGGCAATACTCATTTGTACTTCAGCACTTTCTTCAAGACCCTAAAAGGTAGCCTTGCAACCTATTAAAGAATATAAGTTTACCATAAGTTATGGTAGGAATTTTATAGCTGCCGCCATACACAATTACAAACAGTGGGACAAGACTGGGATCATTAACTGGGATCATTACAGAGACCACTGAATATCAGTCTTTTGAGAAAGGAAATGGGTGAAGCTGAGTGTAAATAGAATAATTACAACAGCCAAATGTGTATTATTTGCTGCATGTCAAAAGGTGCACTTCAACTGTAACAGACTTTTCAAAAAATGGTGTTTGAGGAGTCACTTAGCTCTTCTCTTCTGATACACACCCCTGTTTAGAAACTATATGAAATGCTATCTCTTGGTCTAGCTTTAGCTTTTCTTCTCTGCTATCTTCTTGGACATTAGGCATAAGTATCATTTTTCAAAGCAGGACAGAATACATATTTGCTTGTATCATTAGTTTTCGGATTACATAAAGAAAAATTTTTGGATATATATGGTGATAAAATGAGGGTCTGTCCATAAGGTGTTCCTACACCGAAGCAGTCTATATAGTTTATATATTGAAGGTGCATGTAAAAAGAAAGTACATAATGGGATAGAATGTTTGTTGAGGTTTTTCTTAAGCTTTGGATACCAGAATTTAGTTAATAACATAGGCAATTTCAGATCACAAAAAATTACAGGTCCCAAAGCAGAGGGAATTCTTGCATGGCAATGGTAATGCAAAACAGTTTGCCTGAGGAAATCAATCACATCTACCACTACCATGGTATTCTTTGCTAACAGTCTTCTGTTTCTCTAAGCATGGAACATTCTGAAGATAAGATTATCATGAATATTTAGATCTATGACTGGAGCCTTGGAGAGGATCAGAACACCACACAGCAGAATTCTTATGATCTGAATTGGCCTCACTGAGATCAGTGAAACAAGAAAGCAAAGTGCTAAGCATAATTAAAAGAATATAAATTACTTGACAATGAATGAGTTACTACTAGGCTTTGGGTTGTTATAAAAACTAGCTGGTTCTAGGTCAAGCATGCAGCTGATGTTCGAATACCTCCTAACTTGTGACACAGCTTGGCACCTTGGATAGCCGGTTTATGATCCTGAAGAGCTCGTCAGTAAAACCTTACACATATGGAGCCCCATGGACTGTTTTGCTCTGAAATAGCGTAGTAATACATAACTCTGAGGAAGATAGCATCTTCCATCTGTTAAAAAAGAAAAGAAAAGTATAGAAATATAGATTGTAGTACATATAGGATCACTAGACTTACTGGTTTCTGTGACCCACCATGACACAGCTACTACAGTGATTTCAGTGACACAACAAAGAGCCTTTCATTAAGTAGTTGTGTGATATAATTTTGACTGGTTTTTCAGAGAATTCCATTTTTGGCCAAGAGATAGTATATGGCTTCTTCTGTTAAGAAGAATGGAATGAGTAGGAATGTCTGACACCCTTGTGCTAATCTAGGCTCAGGGAATTTTACACTCATTGTGATTGAAACAGTACCCCAAAATGACAAAGTGAGACAAAGCAGTTACATGCATCATACTACTGTCATCATCTAAACATAACACTGTATCTCTTTCATTCATTTTATGAAAAGGTATTTGTAATTTGGAATGTCTTACAAGCAGTTCTAAATTCTAACACAGGGATAACGCTAATTATATTCTTTTTCTTAATATGGTTTAGCTCTATATTTTAGTAAGTAATATAAGTACTTAAGGTCTTTAATGGGAATTACTATTTTTACTTTGTTTCTATTACACTTAGTGTGCATATTTCTAAACATTTCAAACAAATATAAACCCATACTTCTTCCATCTTAGCACAGATAATACTTTCTTCTCTTAAGTTTTAGACTACGGGAAGTATCTATTTTATAAAATTTGATCCAACAACTTGGAAAAATATATTTAACATAAAATGGAAAACATGAAAATATTTAATTGGGCAGGTACAGAAGTATATATTTCCTACTTACTAATGCCTACAAGTTTCATAAAATTTAGGTCAATTTGCTTAATCTAGAGCCATATTTTTAATTTCCAACTTATTTTTTATTCTTTTTATGTTCATCAAAAAGCACATTTTTCTCACTTTACCATATATAATATTGAAATGCCTCTTATAAATAATGATGTCTTAGATAATGAAATTGAGTAGCTATGATACTAAATGCGATTAATTTTGTGCTTTCTGTATGTCCGAAATCTCTATAAATACTTCATTTAATAACAACTCCAGGACATAAGAATTATTATTGTCTCTCTATGGAGTTGAGGAAATAGGATTAGGGCAGTTAGGGAATTAGCTCAACGTTGCCTAGGAGGTAAGTGATAGAGCAGGTAATGTGTTGGGACACATTGGGTCTTACTATGACAACATCCGACACTCATTACTAAGACCCCAGCAAGCCAGAACCAGTGACACTGTATGTTCTGAAATGCCTTTAATTTTTATTTCACAATTGTAATACAAGAAAACAAAAGGTGATAAATTCATAATCTTGGTTCTTATTATAGATAATGTTACTTTAACATGGAATCATAAAAATTCTCAAAAGTCTGTTTTTTACTAGTTATTACCTCTCCCTCACTATTCAAGAAATAGTGTGGTGCTAAGTTTCTCATCCTCACCTCACCCTTTCTCTCCTTCTTCTGCTGCTGCGGCTTCTTTATGGAGAATGTACATAAAATAAGCTTCATTTTTCTTCCCAACCAGGTTCTGCCTTCCCAAACTAGTTCTTTACTAGCTCCAGTAAGCAAATGGAAACTAGTCTGTAGGACTTGTACCTTCCTTAGAAGGAAGTGGATAATATTATAGAGTGAAGCATTTATGAGCCAATCAAGTCCCATAACAATTATTAACAATTTGCCCCTAGCACTCTGGCTTAATCTTTTATTTTTTCAAGGGATTTCTTCATTTTCTCAGGGCAATTGAGCAAAACTGCTATTTTCATGGTTGAGTCTATATCTACATGATCCAAAACAATCCTTCATTTTAAATTGAACACTAGACATGCACAAATGATCAATGCTTCTCATGTTTGGTTTAGGGCTATTTGAAATTCCTCGGTCTTTATTCACTAGCTTATTAGAGGTTTTAGGTCCAATTTGTACTGAACTGTTCTCCAGATTGCTGGGAGGATTTTTGTTTTGAATAAACAAATACTGGTTAAAGTTTGCTAGAAAAAGTTATCATTGTGTATATTTACATTTATTTGTGTTTGAATCAACAACTGAGGGAATCATCACAGGGTACTTCCCTTTCGGGTTTATTAATAGGAACAACCTCAGTTCCGAGTGTGGATTTGAGTAGTCAATAATTTTACTCTTATGTTTATTTTGTTTAAGATTTTTAAAATTTATTTATTCATGAGAGACACAAAGAGAGAGGCAGAGACATAGCCAGAAAGAGAAGCAGGCTCCCCATGGGAAGCCTGATGGGGGACTACATCCTGGGACCCAGGGGGACCTAAGCCAAAGGCAGATGCTCAACCACTGAGCCACCCAGGTGTCCCTGTATTCTTATTTTTATAAACATAACTTACAGTGTTGTAAATGAAGAATATCATTAGGCCTGCAATTTATTATCTCATTTATAGAGGGAAGACCAAGGGAAAGGCAAGTAATGAAAAATCTTTTTAAAACAAGTCAATGACAAACCTGCTGGCAAACACACAAAACTTAAAATCTTTACTGATATTTATTTTTGGAAAGTCCTTCTATAGGGTACGTTTTTAGCATGATTTACTTAAATCTATGGTTTTAAGATGTATTACTACCTGGAAAATACCACAAAAGCTAGACCTTTGGAGTATAAAATAAAGATGCTTAATGACCAAAATATCTCAAACTTTCACAATGTAATGTGCCAGTTTTATCTCAATTAAACACACACACACACACACACACACATACACATACACATACACACACACAGGGAGGGAATAAACTGGGACAAGAAGAAAGGCACTGTTTTAATTGTGTTTAAATAAATTTATTTCTGTAGATACACAGGGTAGGAGAAAGTTGAAGACGTTTTATTTTACTTATGTTACATCATCCTTGAAGTGGGTAGGATCCTGACGGCTAAGGGTGAGCAGGAAGGAGTTTGTGTATTTGAAGAATGGGAAAAAATGTTGCAGAGAGGCAAAGAAAAGAAGCTGATAAGGAATATATGATAAACTTGTTAGGCAGCATTGATAGATTAATCTGTCTGCAACATGCCATATGAATTCATATTTTTTTTCACTAGCAAAGATTATTCATTAGTTACATGTCAGGCACTATGATAGACATGTGGAGGTATAGATATAAATAAACCACAAATCCTAATCTCAAGTGATTTACAGCCTCCAGGAGATGTACGAAGACAAAAGGCAGAAAATATCCAGAAAAAAAAAATTTGAAGAATATTGCGACAGAGTTTAAGTAGAGGTTGAAAATATTTCAACCGTGGTTGTATTTGTGGAACTGCAGAAGAACAGAAGGATCCAAACTGATATGCCTGCTCCATACACTATGGTAGTCACACATGTACTGTTTTGTGTTTTATTGTTGTGGAAGTGCTTATAGCAGAATGCTTCAAGAAGAGATGGGCACAGTTTAAACTGCTAATCCCTGATACCCCTACATGGTACTGAGTTGAACAAAAAATAAATCAAGGATTGTTATTTTTCCTGATGCATTCCTAAAAGAGGGCAGACTATGAATTCCAGAAAGTCAATTCAAGAACTTACTTTCTCAGATTTTGCTCTGATATCCTCGGAGTTATCTATTGCAGACACAGAAATTTAAGTGCTATGTTTAGGTAAATAAGAACAACAAGAGTGATCCCCTGAAAATATGACTTTGACCAAGAACATAAAGTTATGCTGTAGATAAGATGATTCAGGGCAGCCCTGGTGGCTCAGCGGTTTAGTGCCACCTTCGGCCCAGGGTGTGATCCTGGAGACCCGGGATCGAGTCCCACCTCGAGCTCCCTATGTGAAGCCTGCTTCTCCCTCTGTCTGTTTCCCTCTCTCTCTCTCTCTCTCTCTCTCTCTCTGTCTCAAATAAATAATCTTAAAAAAAAAAAGATGATTAACTTCCTGGCAACTAGATGGAGGAGTAATTGTTAAAATAACCACCCATTTTTAATCTAAGATGTCCCTTTATGATATTGAAAGAAAAGATGTCATGTTTCTCAGAATTTAATTTGCTTAGAAGGAAATAAAATGATCATAGACAGTAACTCAAAATAGCAAAATATCTTCACCTATTAGCAGTCAAAAGTAAAAATTGCACAGTATCGATTCACTTGCATGAACTATTCATATTCAGGTCAATTAGTACTTGATATCACAGAACTTGGACTGATTTGGGGAAAATTCCCTGCAAATTCTTATCTATGACAAAGTAATTTCAGTTTGAAAATGTACACAAACATAGAGACCTATGTAATTAGATGTAGGGAATGCCTATTACTCTTTCTTTTGAGTGTTGTGAGGAAAAATAACTTACGATTGAAAATACAAAATTATTTTTCTCCCAAATTTTCATTGAACAAAATGAAATTTTGTTCTCCCAAATTTTCATTGTCCAAGATTATTTATATTGCCTGGTTGAACTCTTCCCCATAAAGGGATGTAGTAAAATGTGTATGTGTCTTAATGATCAGATCCTCACTGCATGAGAGCTGCTGTCTGAGCATGAACAAGACATTTTCCGCAGATACTTTCTTTTGTGCTAAATTAATGTCAGAGAAACCTGTAACCAAAAGGTGAAGCAAATAACCTCTAAGTTGCATTCCTGACATAACACTTTATGGATCTATAAATTGGTGCTTGAATGATATTGCCACAGTCCCCTGTAACAACAGAAAAGAAAACAGAAAAGATGCATCCCAGTGGCTTACTAGGAGCACATGGATTGTTATGCACCAATAATTCTATTATTTACTATCTCCTTGGGCCATGAATAATTTTCTTAAGGTATATGTATCTTTACATTGAATTGTGTTTTTAAAATATATATATAATCTCCTCAAATATTTATTTTAAACTTATTCAGGAGAGACACAGAGAGACAGAGAGGCAGAGACATAGGCAGAGGGAGAAGCAGGCTCCTCACAGGAAGCCCGATGTGGGATTCGATCCCCAGACCCAGGGTCATACCCTGAGCCAAAGGCAGATGCTTAACTGCTGAGCCACCCTGGCATCCCCTCTCAACAAAATTTTAATGCCACAAATTACAACTCAAATGGTTTTTTATATCTAACCCAGTTTCTTATATACACTGAGTTCTCTATTTTTTTTGTTTGTTTTTCCAATAAATGTATCTGTAAACTAGTAACTTAATAAATGTCTGAGCTTATTATTCTTAAACCATGACCTGACCTGCAACTGGTGGCTACTGCTTCATTTCTAGATAGTTAAAAAGGTTTTCCTCTTTTGTTACACAGATCCCCTTGGACATTCATCAACAGTTTTTTGATAGATTGGTTCTACTTTCCACAAAGGCTTTTGGCCAAATTACCTAAATTTCCAGGTCTCTCTAAAGAATCCCCATGGCAGGTTTTTTATTCTGTCTCATGCCCAAGGAAATGAATTTATTCACAGATGAACAGAGTGAGGATCTCTTTGCCTCATTCCTCTTGTCCTCAGTTAATGTTGCTGCCAAAATTATTTCCCATATGTATTTATATACACATCAAATCCTTCTCAAAAACTCCAATGACTACAAGTTATTTCTAAATTTAAATTAAGTTTCTGAACATCATAAAAGATTTCCTTTAAAGTCAAGTCTGAAGCCAATATAGACAAACATTTCTACAATTATTTTGCAAGTCATTGAAATTAAGCTACTATGCGTGCAGGCTCTACGGCTGCTGCTTCTTCTTTTTCTTCTTTTTCTTCTTCTTTTTCTTCTTCTTTGTCTTCTTCTTTGTCTTCTTCTTTTTCTTCTTCTTTTTCTTCTTCTTCTTCTTCTTCTTCTTCTTCTTCTTCTTCTTCTTCTTCTTCTTCTTCCTTTTCTTTTTTACAGAGAGACAGAGAGAGCACTAGTGGAGGTAGAGGCAGAGGGAGAGAGAGAAGCAGACTCCCCCCTGAACGGAGCCAGACATGGGACTTGATCCCAGAACCCTGAGATCACCACTTGAGCCGAAGTCAGACACTTAAATGACTGAACCACCCAGGAGTCCCTGTGACTTTGCTTTAAAAAGCTGAAAATTCTGGTCACGAACACCATTCATTCATTTATTCAGTCATTCATTTAGCAAATACTTGTTGAAGATTTACTATGTACCAGAACTCTGTTCGAACTGGAGACAGTGATGTGAATGAAATATTTATGTGTTCTATAAACATTTCACTAGCAGTGTGTCAGAGAACACATCTACTAAAAAATTTTTAAAGAGTACAGAATGTCCTGAAAGGAAGGTCAAGATGCTGATGAATCTTAAAAGGGAAGGGCTTAACATGGCCTGGGAGATTCATTTCTATAGATACATGGTAATTCAGTTTGGTCAAAATTATAATAATTTAAGTATTGTGCTTATTAGTTACATTTCAGCCTGTCTGAAATACATCTGCTTCCATATACAGCTTTTCCTTCTATTTTCCCCTACATTGTTATTATTAATAAAAAACAAACAAATAAAAAATGACTTGTGGTTAAATTTCAAAGGAAATATGTATAATATAGTATTTCCATGAAACATTCTGAGTTTTATTTTAGCTGTTACTGACAGGTAACAGACACACTCTTTTTATAGGTAATGCCAGTTAATTTAGGGTTATTCAGGTCTTGATTCTATGCTCCCTAGTGTGTGATATTGAAACTCAGCAATTTCATTTTTCATGTCAACACTTGTTCTTTCTTTCTTTTTTTTTTTTTTATTGGTAATGGTAGTGATGTGTAGGCGAGTGTGTGCTGAAGTTAAGATATTGATTTTTTTTCCCACACCAACCTAATCTTGTTTGTACATGTATCTCTTTATCTCAGCACTTCTCTCTCTCCCTCTCTTTCTCTCTCTCCCTCTCAATCCCTCTCTTTCTCATTCTCTCTCCATTACCCTCAATATTTAAAGCAAGCTTTTAAAAATTAATAATTTTGACTGTTCTAAGCTGAGAATTATGGTAGGAATTAGGGAAAATGTGAGAAAATAGACATGGTCCTTGAACTATTAGAAGGACATTTTTTCTTAAGGAAGGATAACAGACTATGTCATAATCAACTAAGATCATTTTTAAAATTTTTGGGCCTTTTTTTGGACACATTCATTGAAACTCACTGGCAGTGGGGCCTTGGAATGTTTTTTAAAAGAAAATCATTTACTTCTTTCTGTTTCTTCAAGCTCACTTGCCTTATTGCCTTGAATTTGCTTCTAATTCCTATTTCACATATGTCCTTATTTGGCAAACATATCCAGTCTTTCTATCCAATTTGACCTAACATTACACCTCAGAAAGAATTTAATCTTTATAATCACCCTCCTCAGCCATTGAGCAGGGCCACATGTGAGAGGTAGATGAGATCTCCTGTATCTCCCACTTTGATGCACGGAACTGAACAAGTGATCCCACTTTATGCACTTTCTCTTAGGGAAGATATATCGGATCAATTATTTAAATTCCTATGGAATTAATAAGTCATGGAATAAAAGAGACAGCTTAGAGAATATAGTCAATGATATTATAATAGTGTTATATGGTTACAGATAGTAGCTACATTTGTGGTGAACATAGGGTATAGGATAGAGAAGTTGAAGCAGTATGTTGTACATCTGAAACTAATGTAACTTTGTGTGTCATCTATACTCAAAAAACTTAAATTACCCCCCCAGTTAAATAAAATTCCTTTGAAGATGCACCTCAGATTCATCAGTTCAACAAGTATATAAGACTCAATATTTTGACTAAAACCAGAAATATTTACCACTTTCCTAAATAGAAGGAAACAGTTTATACACTATTCTAAGATTTATTTTGTACATTATTCTAAGATTTTTTAGAGATTAGCAGTAAAAATACATAATTTATAGCATTTGTACTAGTTTGATGCCAAACAACCTCCAGCATATTTTTCTCAAGTATATAGTACAATTCAGATTCCTGGACACACTGAAATATTAATTATCTAAGAGTGGATTCCTGTTACCTATGTGACAAAAAGCTTTCCATATAATTATTACACATATAGAAATTTGAGGTTCAATATTATTTATTTATACAGGTTCTTAAAACTCTAAATATAATATTTACACTCTATTTTCTATGGTGTTTGAGATCATCCTTTAATGGTTCACAATTTGAATACATCATGACCATATATGGAAAAGAAAGGTTTTTTTTTTTTTTTTTTTTTTTTTTTTTACAAAAACAAATGTATTCTCACCTAAATGTGTTACTGAAGTTAGCATGGCTTATAGAAATAATGAACAGATATGTCATCAGAATAATATTATTTACAACAATAGAAGATTGAATCTATAAATATTTGTCATAGCAAAAGCCATATAACAAGTTGAAAATAGTAAATTGCCAATGTAGCATTTGGTTCAGCAATACAAAGGGGGTCAAATATTATTGCTACTTCTTTAGGAGATATAATAAAAAAGACACTTTTAGAATGTCTGCAGCTCAGTATGCAGCAAGAAAACAATGAAATTCTCTTACAATTGATATAGGAGAACAATATCATGGGAGTGTATTAAAGGTTTCCAAATAAATGTAACCCTGACTTTAAAAATATTCTGAGGTACAGACTAGAGAACTTTATATTACCTGATTATAAAACCTTATACTATTTCATATCATGTGTGATTATTTGCAAAAAAAAAAATTAAATATCCTACAAAAACTAAGTCAGTTTTCATTAAAGAACTACCAAATTTAATAAACAGTAATTAATAACAGCAGTGGACTCTGCTATGGTACAAACCATATTATAGTCTAACAAGAGAGCCTCATGTGTACCAAGTAACTATATAATCCTATCTAGAATATGATAAATGCTAAAGGTATAAAAATAATGTCATAGCTTAAGGGATGGAGAAATAAAATCACAAGTAGGGGCCATTTTTGTGGACATTTTGAAGATACTACGTTTTATACATTTTGTATGTGACTTAGCAACTCCCTCATAACAAATAAAATGAAAAATGAAATCAGGACAGAGATATGATTACATAACAGAATGAAAACTAGAAGATTGAATTTGGGTTGTCTTTTTTCTTTCTTTTTTTTTTTTTTTTAACTTTACTGGTCTTAAGAAAAATCATCCCAAACTTGGGAATCAAAAGAGAGTACAGTATTATCCTTCCAATGACATACTGAAACAATATTTAACAAGCATACTGAAGGATTCTTTCATGATCTGGATATTGGAATGGAACATATCTTTCATGATCTGGAACATGGAATATTCCATGTTGCAATTTACAATTTGATCAGAACCCAAGTGGTTAAGAAGTTAAATGTTACATTGCAGACTACAGCCCAATAGACAAGATAACCACAATGGTTATGATGTTATTGTCTTATAGGACACAAAACAGTTTTGTATGTCACCTAGCATCATATTCTTTTGCTTTTTTCTCTCTTAAATGACTTTCTGAAGTACTGTACTAGGGTTAGCAAGATTTTCTTGTATAGGTTCAGATAATAAATGTTTTCTGTTTTGTGGGACATGTCTCTGCCTCAACTACTTTATCACTGTAGCTTAAAGGTGGCTATAAAAATATATAATCAAAGACTGTTGTGTTCTAATAAAACTTTATTTTAAAAATTAGTAAGTAGTTGGATTTGGCCTGTGGGCAATAAAATGGTATCTTATTGGCTTACTCATTTTTCATGAACATGTTCATGTTTATCTTATATTTATATGTGAGTTATAGTTTTACCTTTGGAAAATAATATATTGACAATAGCATATAGTAAAATAAGGAGGAAGAGGTGACCCAAAAATATATTCTCTTTTTATGTTAATCCAGACAAACTACCAATTGTATCATAATCCTGCACAATGAATAAATTTAGGACATTTCAAGAAGGACCATCTTGCCCAATAACCAAGATAATTTCAATGTGACAATGTTAGTTGACATAACTTTTTGTGATGCATCTTATTGATGTATTTCTTCTACATTTTATATTCCTATAAAATTTAAGATAATCTTCATGCTTGACAACTTTTTTGAATAATTTATTTTCTATTATTTTTTAAAGATTTTATTTATTTATTCATGAGAGACAGAGAAAGAGAGGCAGAGACGCAGGCAGAGGGAGAAGCAGGCTCCATGCAGGGAGCCCAACACCGGACTGGATCCCAGGTCCCCAGGATCCCGTGTCAGGCCAAAGGTGGCGCCAAACCGCCAAGCCACCCAGGCTGCCCAAAATAATTTAATTTAAATATTATCTTAAAACCTAATAGATTTTGAAAATTGTAAAATGTAGCTGCATCACTCTTTTTACCAATATAAATTTAAAGCCATTGTGCATCTCCTAGAAAAGAAGTAATGAAGTCATGTTGATGGATAGCAAGCTTTTTATTTAAGTGCCAAAAGCATAGTACAAATTCATCTGGAAGACATTTTTAATTAAATATAAGTATTTAAAATATTTGGGTTAAGACTATTAATATTAAGAGGAAAAAATTAATCTAAAACAAAGCATATTTTGATGGACAGCTATAGGACCCAAGTCAGCCAACTAGTGAATTGGAGATGAGGAAATATATTAGGATAAAAGGAGTAACATTTTATAAACAGAAATCAAATATCTGACTTCTATCTAGTGGATGAGAAAAGGGTGGGAATCAGTGCAGGCACAGGAGGTAGGGACCAACAGCTCATAACAGCTTCTGTTTAGAAAAATCAAGAGATTTGGTGTGGTAGGAAAGGCATATAGCATAAATTCAAGGTCACCAGGGTCTGGGTTCTGAACAGGCTTAATCAACTCAAGAGTCTCAGAGTAATCATCTGGGTTATGTGTGTGGCTCAGTAAGTTAAGCATCTGACTCTTGATTTCAGCTCAGGTCATCGTCTCAGGGTCATGAGACCTGACTGGTGTCAGATTTTGTGCTCAGTATGGAGTCTGCTGGAGATTCTCTCTCTCTCCTCTTCCTCTACCCCTCCCCCTGCTCATGCTTTCTAAGTTAAATACATACATACATACAATCTTTAAAAAGGAGTCTCAGAGTAATCATCTATACAAAGTTGCATTTAATACCTACCTCAGGAATAATGAGATAATTTATATTTGGAAAAACATTAAAGATCTCAAATACATTGTTTTGGATTTATGTAAAATGTTAGTTTAAGTTGAAATTTTGAGTGAAGAATTTGACCCGATACTTTTCAAGATTGCTAAATTGTACTACTGGGCTACTACCAAAACAAGAAGGAATGCCTGCGTGGCTCAGTCAGTTGAGCATCTGCCTTGGGCTCAGGTCATGTCCTAGCATCCTGGGATCGAGCCCTGCATTAGGTTCCCTGATCTGATGGGAGCCTGCTTCTTCCTTTGCCTGCTGTTCCCCTTGCTTGTTCTCTCTTTCTTTGTAAAATAAATAAATAAAATCTTTTTTAAAAATGAGAAGATATTGACATCTTTTACCTTATTATTTGAATAATATCATGTCATTTACTTTAATATTTGAATTGAGAATTTATTCTGCATTTCTTCACTACCACCTAAATTTTGGTCTGTTTATGGAAGAGGGAAATAAATTAGTTTCAAAAGTTACTATCTAAAAACTATTGAGTTTGAAATGATATATTTGTTAAAATTTCCATTGTAGAAGAATGTGTATATCCCCTTAGGATGATAAACTATATTTGTCAAAAGATTGTGGAAAATAACTGCTGATTACTAATACATTAGTCTTATTATCACTAACCCTCCAGAAACATAAAAAAAAAAAACCTATAGATTTTCTTGAATTTAGAATAACAAATGAAAAGCTCTTTATTGACTAGGTTTATAAAAGGGAAAGTGAGATGCATAAAAAAGATTAATTTTAAAGGAATACTATGTTTCTTTAGCATTTGTACACAGGGTTTGACAAGAAAAGAGGTATAATTTTTTCTACCTTTCTTTCTCAAGTCCTTTACTTACTTGATTTTATAATTTCATTCAAGAATTAGAAAAAATCAGAACATATAAGACAATAAATTGCTCCACTATTCCAAAAAAGCAAAACAAAACAAAAAAACAAAAACAAAAACTATTTCACTAATTTTCATTTTTCAGCTTCATGTCTAAGATCATGTTTTCATTAGGATTCAAATAATATATCCAAATGATAAATCCTCCCTGACAGGTGGGAAGTATAGCCTTTCTCTAGGTTTTCTATAAGCAATTTCAATGAAATCTTTGAACGCTATACTAGGCAGAAAAATGCACCGCCCCCCAAGATGTCCATACCCTAGTTTGGAACCTGAGAGTATATTCATTTACATGGCAAAAAGACTCTGCCGATGTGACTAAGGTAAAGACCTTAAGATGGGTAGATGGTCCTAGATTACCTAAATGGGTCAGTCTAATTACACAAATCCTTTAAAGGGAAGAACTTTTCTGGGCTGAGGTCAGATGAAGATGCAACATGTCTTCTTCCAAGATGAAGGAAGGTAGTTATGTTGCCAAGGAATGTGGGTAGCCTTTAGAAGCTTGAAAAGGCAAGGAAACTCATTTCCCCCTACAACCTTCAGAAGGAACATAGCCCTACATTTGTGATGATTTGTTATGACATAGATAGGAAACTAATATAAGTACCCATAGGAACGACAAAACCATCTTCATGTTTGCTATTGCCTAGCCTTTTCATACACTCCCCGTGTGAAGCTACCAGGTCACTTAGCAGAGTTTCTTAAACCTTAACTCCAGGCCATTAGCTTTCTTTGTACCTATTTACTTCACATATGATTTTGGTTGTTTCCTTTAACTTCCTCTCTTATTAAGGTCATACTATGTGTTTTCAAAGTTTGTAAAAATTCCTTTTTTAAAAGATTTTATTTATTTATTTGAGAGAGAGAGATAAAGGCCACACATAAGCCGGAGTGGTGGGGGGGCAGCAGGGAGCAGGGATGCATAGGGAGAGGGAGAAGCAGGCTCCCCCCTGAACAGGAAGCCCAACATGTGTCTGGATCTCAGAATCCAGAGATCATGACTGAGCCAGAGGCAGACACTTAACTGACTGAGCCACCCAGTGCCCCAAAAGTTTGCAAGAATTGCTGAAAGAAAAAAAAAAAATAGTACTAAGCCTAGTTGCCTGTCCTATTAGCCCAGACATTGCTGGTCAGAATTTCAAGGAATGCCAACAAATCATTTATGATAAAGAATAAAGCACATAGTGTAGAGATTAGGTTTTGTACAATAAAAAGGAGGACGTAAAAAAGTGCACAAAAAGTTGTTTCTCCTGAAGCTGCTGTAAGTTACCAGGGCTTCAGTTAGGAGGAAAAGCTAGACATGACCTGGGGAGAGCAAGGACACCCTGGAATCCACATTTGCTTCTCAATGCCTCCAATGTTGATGGGACAACATTTTCTGTAGGTGGCCTACAGAAGAGGATGCTGGCCTTGGTCACATGACTCACATCATTAGGACTTAGAGAAGATGAAGTAATTGAGCTGGTATAACCTGGTATAGTTGCATAACCTGCAAGTGCCCCAATCATGCTAACCGGGCAAACTGGTGTATCAGAGACAGCATCTGCAAACTTCAGTGGTATCCTGTGCCCACTGAACTTCACAGCATATGGCTGTCAACTCCTTCTTCCTTCCAAACTTCATACAAATTTCTCTTGTGGTCAACTCTAAGCCAGAACCATTCAGTCAAGTGAAGTTGGAGGGAATGTAGTCCCATTAAGTGGGCAGGGTCCAATCTACCAAAAGGCTGTAAGATCTTAGGCTCATGTATTTTAGTATTTTCCATTGAGTTCTAGTATGTGAGAGCTATCTCTGTCCCCATAATAAAAAATCCCCAGGGCTTTCTATTATTTTATTTGTGTAGCATCCATTTACAAAAGTAAAAGGGTCCTCTTGTCCTCCAATAAGAGATATTACAGGACTAGCAGTAGAGAATGGCAGTGTTCTAACAGTCAGGAGGCAAGGAGAAATATATTCCAAATACATGTGTGACAATTCTTATATCCAATCATGTGATCTGAACTCAGTGTTCCAAATAAAGTAACCATAAAATTTATTGAATTGTTAGGTGTTTGAATTTTTCAAAATTAAGTAAAATTTATGTTGGGAAAACCAGTATACTAATCCAAATCTGCTTTGGAGAGAAACCTGTCTCTAATGTTTTAATATCAGAAATTGTTTATAAACACAGTTTATTTTACTAAAAAGCAATGATGAATAGTTCCATTTCACCTCTCTGATTAAGATGACATTGCACTTTTTAAAAGAAGTTATTGTTTTGCTTTTGCCTTTGTGTTTCTGAAGTATAATTTTACCAAAACAAAGTCAGTTCCAAAACTAATCAAATTATTTCCTTCATGAAGAACTCCACTGATAAAAAGAATCAACCTATTCCTCTTCACTGGGCACTCTACTAGAGGAAAGCAAAATATTCAGAGTTTTTCATGAGCTCATAAGGATACCCTAGAATTGGGACTGGGAATTGAAAAAAATTAAAGAGTATATAGCAAAATTTGTTCATTCTGCATTCATTTTGTGACGAATTGCTAATGTATATTTAGTATTTCACACCAAGACCATTCTAAGAGTGTTTTTGTTTTTGATCTGCCTACTTATATCTAAGATTTGATAGGAAGTTCATGGTAATGGGTGAAGAGTGTTATCAAGACAGAGTGTTGGTTACAAGACAAAAAGACTGGGTTAATTTATATTTTAAGAACATCAGATTCTTTTTTTTAAGGCTTTTATTTATTTATTTATGAGAGACACAGTGATAGAGAGGCAGAGACATAGGCAGAGGGAGAGTCTGGTAACAGCCTGGTGTGGGACTCCATCCTGGAACTCCAGGATCATGCCCTGAGCCAAAGGCAGACAGACGCTCAACCATTGAGCCACCCAGACATCCCAAGAACATAGGCTTCTTAAAGTATGCACAAAAATGGGTAAAGAGTAAGAAAGATTAAGTCAGTTTGAGAGAAAAGTCCAGCAAAGGTTAGAGTTTAAGAAAAAATAAATTCGTATCAATACCCATTGTAATATAAGAATTTAGGGGAAATTGGAAAATAGTGTTTTTAGAAGTTTGCATTCATGGTACTGTATTATCTCCTTCTTCCTTGTCTAAGAGGCTTCATCAAAGACATGTTTCAAGATTTTTTGTATTTAATTTTAGATTTGGTTCAAGCTATAACATGGTACCAAAATTAAACACAAGGCCATATAACTTTAGGGAGCTTAACATGTACTTATTGTTTCATTTTGCATGCATTTCTTGAGAAGAATTTTCATGCTGGAATCTTTTGTTGATGAGTTCACATTGCTCCCTCTTCCCCCAAACAACACTCTCCCACCCCAACCCACCCACCCCCACAAAAAACAGGTAGACAGATTAGTCATTACAAGTCATATTGATTAAGTCCCTTAGAGAGGATAAACCAAACTTGTTGTGGGAGCAAAAACAAAAAGGAAAATCAATGTTCAAAAATATAATACATTTGTTAAGAAGTGATGATCTTTTAAAAAGTATCATAATTTATTAAAACATTTATAAGTAGAAATATGGAAGTATGAAGAAGTGTTATTTGAAGTGAATAAAATGAATTAGGGTGACACCATTAAAATAAAGTATGTGGCTAGCAGCTTCTGGAATATTCTCTCCTGATTTCCCTTTAATACCTATAAAAGCAGCAATGTCCAACATGGGTAAACTATGGAAAGAGTCCAGATGTCCATCAACAGATAAATGGATAAAGAAGAGGTTGTATTTTTACACACACACACACACACACACACACACAATGGAATACTACTCAGCCATCAGGAAATGAAATCTTGCCATTTGCAATGTCATGGATGGAACTAGAAGGTATTATGCTAAGTTAAATAAGTCAATCAAAGAAAGGCAATTATCATATGATCCCAGTTGTACGTCGAATTTAAGAAACAAAACAGCGGATCATATAGGAAGAGAGGAAAAGATAAAACATGACAAAATCAGAGGGAGACAATCCATACAAAGCTCTTAATCATAGGAAACAAACTGAGCATCGCTGGAGGGGATGGGGTTGAGGGATGGGGTAACTGGGTGATGGGCATTAAGGAGGGCACCTGATGTAATGAGCATTGGGCATTATATAAGACTGATGAATCACTGATCTCTACCTCTGAAACTAATAATACATTATATGTTAATTAATTGAAAAATTAAAAAATAAAGTACCTATAAAAATATTCACAAAAGAGAATGAAGTGTATGTGTATATGTTGTGTGTGTGCGTGTGTGTTTGTGTGTGTGTGTGTGTGTGTGTGTGTGTGTGTGTGTGTTGAGGGAAAAATAATTGTTTGGCATATAAATAAAAGATCATAGACACAGATACAGGTTGGCAGGACCTGCACGTCTTCTCCGTAGAAAAGTCTATCATATCTAGGACATATTTATTTATTTATTTCTCATTTTTTCTTGGTGAAGAAAGAGAAGGCATTGAAATTAGATATGATTGGGGATCCCTGGGTGACTCAGCGGTTTGGTGCCTGCCTTCCGTCTGGGGCATGATCCTGGAGTCCTGGAATCGAGTCCCACGTCAGGCTCTCTGCATGGAGCCTGCTTCTCCCTCTGTCTGTGTCTCTGCCTCTCTCTCTCTCTGTCTCTCATGAATAAATAAATAAAATCTTTAAAAAAAAAAAAGAACTTAGATATGACTTGATCCACATATCATTTCATGTAACTGGCAATGTGATCTTGTGACTATGTGAGCAACATAGTCAATCTCTCTGGAGCTAAGTTATAAAAAGAAAATAAAAGCCAAACCACAGGCCATATTTCATCTTATCTAAATCTCTATCAATTGATAGCACACTATTACTGTATATACCATTAGGGAAGGAAAAAAAGTTCTGTATTATAATTTTAATATGTATCCTGAGTTGAGCATTAATAAAATAACATAAATATAGCTCTTGGTAAAATACATGCACTCAATAAATTTTATCTCTGCTTTTTGCAATATAATATTATAGAAGAAAAGCAAAGCAAGAAACCTAGCAAATTAATATTTTCAGTTTCTTTTCCTATTCCTGCCTGGGTTTATGCATATATCTTTAGGAGTTACAGTAATAATAATGTCATTTTAGTCTAAGGATTATACTTAATAGATCATAAGAATTTTCCTTATTCTACAATCGTCAGTTTCTGACTACATATTTCTAACTATATAGCTAGAAAAATGGTTTCTAACTATATATTTATTAAATTCATGTAAAAATGCATTTGATCATATATCTTTGTGTTCTAAATGTTAGTTATTATATATGATACTATCATGAATATATTCACTTATTTAGCTTTACTGCTTATTATATGAGTTCCTAATAGTAAATATTGACACAATCAAGTTACTGGGTCAAAGCAGAGAGGCATCCCATAGCTCTTAACATTTATTGCCACATCTTGTTTTAAGCAATAGCAAGTCATTGTGAGTCTATAAATATAAAAATGCTATATATATATATATACATATATATATACAAATTCAAAATTGCAGAATTATAGCAGTTTCACATTTTCTCTAAAAAACTTGAGTGTATCATTTTACCAAAATATTCAAATAACTTTGCAGTATTTTTAAAAATTTCATTTCAATGAAACAGCTTAATGTACATTTTTTTAACTAGTCAAAATAGTCTTTTCTTCCATACTCATTAAAAATTATAAGTCCTTTTGGTTATGTTTTTAAAAATCATAGGTACTTATATCTATTGTTTGAAAACCTAGCCCTTATTTTACCAAATTTTGAAACTGTTCTTTGTGATTGAAACATAAAATTTTTATTTTTATATATATGTTAAAAATTTACATGTGAGAACAAATTCTGCTATATTTTGTTTACCATTTATATTTTTAGGGCACATATCCATTGTATTATTTTTCCATCTTACCATAACAAGAAGGTAATTTATCTTTTCTTCTAATTTTATTTGAACATTTGAAACTCATTGACATCTAAAATCATGGACGTTGCTAATGATAGGCTAGACAATGAATAGTTAGAAATTAGTGAGATAAAGATATATATATGATCATTTTAAAAACTGCAAAACTCTTATGGTGTAGAGTGGAGTTAGTTAAATATGCTTGATCTTAATTACATGTATCAAATTTGAGAACTTAAGCTTTGGAGCCGTAAAATAATTAGACGAAGCCAAGTCCCAAACAAGTAGATAAAAGTGTTTAATGGGGGTCCTCAGTGATTCAGTCAGTTTATAGCCATAATCTTGATTTTGGCTCAGATCCTGATCTCAGGGTCCTGATGTCAGGGACATGATTTTGAGATTATGAGACTGAGCCCCACTTTGGGCTCTGTGCTAGGCATGGAGTCTGCTTAAGACTCTCTCTCTCTCCCTCTCCCCCTCCCCACCTCTCCTCACTTCCTCTCTAAAAACAAAACAAACAAAAATAAGAGTTAAGTAGTAAGAAAAAAAATTGATACATTTTCTTGGTCAACTTAAACAAATTCACTTATAGAATCAATATATATTTAGCATTAGTGAGATAATTTGAAAACTATTAGAAAATATTTATATAATGATATATGGAATATGCTGCACAGCAGTATCTTTTTAAGCTACTTAATGAAACATAATATACATAAAGAAAAATACATATATGAAAGTATAGAAATTGAGTTTTATACTCAAGATGGCACTATGATTACTTATGCCATCATTGTTATTTTTAGTTATTTGCTAAACTTGGGGCTAACTTCATGCTTGAAGATAGGCAGAAGGTCCAAGAGACCTAGAGGTAAAGGTCTTCATTTATTTATTTTTTTATTCGTTTTGAGTTATATTGTATTTGTTGGTTACTCTGCATAATTATTTTCTATTCAAATAAGATTAAGGCATATTTAATATTACTCCACTGATCTCAGGCCAATGTTTCTGAGATTTATCTGTTCCCTTCTCCTTTTCTTTACCTTCTCCTCCTCCTCCCCTACTCTCTTCCTTTTGTCTTTTTCTATACCAATAATAGGATCTGATTCCTCCACTATTTAAAGGAAGAACAAAGATTGATATCAAAGACTGATAATTAGATTGATTAAAAAAATAAAATACAGAGAATCAGGAAGTTCAACCCATTCCAAGGACACTTTTGGTTTTGAAATTTTTCAATCTTGGGCAGCTCCGGCAGCTCAGCAATTTAGTGCCACCTTCAGCCCAGGGTGTGATCCTGGGGACCTGGGATCGAATCCCACGTTGGGCTCTCTGCATGGAGCCTGCTTCTCCTTCTGCCTGTGTCTCTGCCTCCCTCTCTCTTTGTGCCTCTCCTGAATAAATAAATAAAATCTTTAAAATATATATATTTAAAAAAAGAAATTTTTCAATCTCTTAATCCAACATATTTGAAACAACAAGCATACTGATCACAGAATGTGCATATGTATTCATTTTATAGAGGTAATCCTTCTTGTGTCCCTGCTATGGCAAAGAGCACAGATAATGTTTTAGTACTTATGAGGATCACTGAACATTATTAAAACAATTTGGCAGAGTATGCTCTAAAGCAGACTAAGAGAGCAAAACATAGGACTTATGCCATTTTTTTCTCTTTTTACATTCTTTATATAGAATCTGTATATTACTGTATATTATTATGTTTTTCTCACTATAAATTTTATTTTTTTTAAGATTTTTATTTATTTATTCATGAGAGACACACAGAGAGAGAGAGAGAGAGAGGCAGAGGGAGAAGCAGGCTCCCTGCGGGGAACCTGATGTGGGACTCGATCCCAAGACTCCAGGATCACGCTCTGAGCTGAAGGCAGGCAGTAAACCGCTGAGCCACCCAGGGATCCCCCTACTATAAATTTTAAATCAATTCAAACCAGAGTAGAGATTTTGGAAATGTCTGTAGTATTTGTTTCTATAATTCAAAAGATAATATTTGGCAGCTCTACTTTCTGAATTTTTCATAAGCTGTGATTGAAATGACTATAGTTTGGTATACTTACGAGGTTTTCTGCTTATGACTTTCAGATAGTATGTGTATATTTTACTGAGATACAGATGAAATATACAAAAACTCATGGCTGAAATTACATACAATAAACCTAAGTTTTGTTTAACTCAATAATAAATCATCCGTGATTATTGTTAGCACAGATATATGATAAATTACTAAATATTCATGCAGACAAGAAGAAAAAAATGTCAAAACATTGGGGGCCACTGGACAATTACTAAAAAAAAAAAAAGAAAAAGAATAAAGGTAAAATGAACAGTATGAGTCACTACCTAGGAAACTGGGAAATTGAGACACATTTAGTTTTCCCCTAGACTTTTCAAAGGAGTAAGAGAAATGGAATTATGTTTTCTCTAAACATGTAGAATATCCTTTTATTCCTCATCTGGACTTTGAAAATATAAACTCAATAGCAAGTATATTAAGGCTTTTATAAATGTGTTCAAATAAATTTTCAAGTTCCACCAAGAATGCAGAGGGTGTTTACTGACACCTACTTGATCAAATCATAAATATAAACAACTGTCAATAGTGGAGGAGGCTTCTATTACCATAAGTAATTGGATCACTGATATTACCTGCCAAGAATAAGATGATTGAATTCAAAGTTCTTATTTTTAAATATTATTAAATGAAAACACTCTTTATTATACTTAGTTCAAGTATTTTATTTTAAAAGTCATTAATGTGCTTAATTTTTGCTCTTTCAATTTATTTGTGTTGAGCTGGTTTTTAGTAATGCTCTTTAGCAAGGATTAGCATAGGGTCGTAATAATGAATATTTGCAATCTCTCTTTTGCCAGCAAACTAAACCAAATAGAGAACAAATAGTCTAAGGAGAAAAAGCAGTCACATTTTGTCTCCTTTCATCCAGCTTATTCTGAGGCATCAGTGTGTGTTTTTGAAAATGGTCATTGTCTATATCATCAGGACCAAAGATCATTTTAGTCACACAATTTCTGATATAGACATGTGTCCTGCCTTCAACATGATGTATTCATTTCTTTAGGCTTTCCTTTCCAAAATCATCCAGCTCTCATGAAACCATAAATATTCTTTCTGAAGCAGAAATCACCTTTCTGAGTATTGTTTATTATAGCTAGAAACACGTGGTGTATATGTATGATAGAAATGTTGGAAAACATGTTTGCATGTATTAATTTTGGTGGAGAGTTATGAAATCTAATCTTTCTGCTCCTCTAATATTAGATGCCTCTTTAACCTCAGAGAATGCGCAAATTCATGAAATACCTCTGACACTTTTACTCCTCCTCTCATTAACCTTATTCATGCATGAGTTCCCAGTGCTAATATCTATTCTTTAAGACCCCCGGTGTTTTCCCTTTATAGCTTTTTTAATATGCTTGCAATTATTAGTATTTGTGTATTTATTTACTATTCCTAGCTCCCCTAGACTACTATTTATCTGAGGGCAATAAATGTATCTGTGGTTTGCCTGGTGTTTTGTGTACCTAACAATGAATTCACTAAGTGTTTTTGGACAAATGGATAAAAATAGATCTTTAAAACATACCTATTCTGGTAAGTTGTAGCAATCAAACATACAATTGTTACAACTAAAGATCTATGTTGAAAAATTGGGTAGTACAGATTGCTGACTGAATTCCGTGTCCTCTACAACTCTTCCAAATATGAATCATTTTCAAAGTTAGGGGCGAACACACAAACACACACACACACGCACACACATGCACTTATTTACACACAACATTGACAGTGCACTTATTTTTATTCTGATAAGTGATAAAGCTAGGAGTTTGGCTAATTAAAGAACAGTAAAAAATAAGAAATAAACAACCAATTGGAATGCTATGAATAATGTAAAATACAAAGCCTGCCTCAAAACATCTAGAGAATGTATAATATTTTGGGGATCAAAAGGCTAAAAAAACATTTAAAAGAAACAAAAACAATGAATACAGGCTCAAATGCAAGTCCTCAGATTTTCAAAGTTTTAAATGTAGAAGCTGCTTCATCTTCAAAGGAAAAATAAAATTCTAAGGAAGCTTACTTGATATGAAATGGGAATGACACCCTATCTCTTCCACTGTTTATATCAGTTTCCCTCTTTGCCAACACCAATTAAGGATGACAAGGAAGCTGTGGCCCATCAAAGAATTCTAGGTCTTGTTCAACTGTAAAGGAACCCGGTCCAATCTAAATTAAACTTTTATCTCACATCTCAGTTAAATTTTCACACTCATCTCTCTGCTCAGTACTGACCCAGACTCCTTAACTTGTGATAACGAATATCACAAGACCTGTCCTTTTGTCTTGTTCTTTTCAACCTTATCCCCCTGCTTGTCAAGCTGCTTCTGTTTCCTCCGGGGGCACATTGGGTAGAGAGATAAAAAGGAAAAAATGAGGTCTCATTTGACACATGATGCTATAGTCTGGAGGGGTGCTGTCTTGAGTAACACACACTCAAATGCTGCTTCTTTTTTCATATAAGGTGATTTTGGCTCCTCAAAGACTTGCCAGATGGGGTAAATGAATAATTACACCATTCTCTGAAGTGGGCAAATGACTCTATTGTGGCTTCTCCTCAATTTCTCCTTTGATGTCACAAACCACAGAACAATGTTTTTCTGGGGTTGGCAGCCCTTTATGCACAGTCCTTTCAAGATGGATCACCCTGTCTTTCTTCTGTGATGTCCACTAAGACCACTATAAAACTGATGAAATTCTGGAAGAGAGGTATATCTCTCTCCTGGCTTTTCTTTTAACATGGAAATCTCTGACAGCTCCAGCCAACTTCTCATCTTTAGGCTGAGAATCATTTACAAGTCGTTTTCTCCTGGGCCTTCCCAGCTCCAGAGGGCATAGACGACATTCTCATATCTCTCTTAGCTCTGGAGTAGGGTAATAGCTTAGGATAGTCTACAAAGTTTGGCAGCTCAGCCATCACCCAAAGGAAAAAAAAAAATCAGTCCCTATGGACAGAAAAACCCAATAGTTTTGAAGTTGTACTCACGAAGCTTCCCTTCACTTGTCTTAAGATGAAAGAGTGACATCATTACCCTTGACTATTAAAAAAGGAAACTATATGCTAGCACATTATATCAGGGAACTAAAATAGCCGTATCAGGTTCTTTGGAACTCTCCTCAGTTTTGGATTTTTCTTTCTGTTTTTCTTATAACCAGAAAGTGGATGATGAGCTAAGAATCAAAGAACTATCCTGTGGACCTTCTGAATTAGTAGCAAGTCTAATGAAAAGGAATGGATTCTTATCATTCACTAACCTCAGCCTTAGGACCTCAGAAATCCATCTGCAATAACCAAAGTCCCATAAGTTATCCTGTTTTGATTAAATGATATAAAAACATTCATAATAAATAGTACAGTCTTCAAACTCATCTTCAGTTTTACTTACTATAGAAATGATTTTTGAATGTTGTCATTTTTAATTTTCAATTTTAATTCTTCTGACTCCTCTATAATTTTAATATCTTTTGTCTTTCTTAATTGAATTAAAAAATATCTATTGTCCCCCACTATGAAAAAGGCTAAGATGTTTAACATATACCATGTTTCTTTATTCCTACTTTGTTCTTCAAATTGTTCATACTCTCTAATTAGTTTTTCAGTTGATTATTTTTACAGCTGACTGACATCTTTTATCTCTGGTTTCATTAAATATAAGTAGTATATGTCAATCCTCTAATAGGTGAAATGTAGATATTAATAATTTTCCTTCTATTTACCTCTCCCCTGCTAGCTTCCATCTTGACAATGATGAATTTACCTTTATATCATAAAACTACTTTTATATTACACTTTGCTTTAAAATTATATATAAGCTATTTTTTTCTGCATGCTACCATGTAAACAATAAAGAATGCTTATCCTATTATTGCTACAATAATACTGGCTGTGGCAGATCCAATAAATATGCTGAGATTAATTTTCTTCTCTGCAGGTCCAAAGCCAGATTCTCCATAGCACTTAGAAAAGAAATTTTCTGGTGTCAAGGTCAAATTGATTCTCAGATTCTCTACTCTGTGGTAGAAGCATTTACTGTTCACTGAGTGTGTGTGTGCTTCCTTCATTTCCCAGAATTTTTACACTCGGGGATATAAAACCACATACTACTAGTGAATAGGACAACACTATTGTAAGCCCTCCAGCTTGTTCCTATTGAGATGCAGTGATCTGCATCCCATGTGTTCTAGATGATATGATAATGAGATATAAACAACCTGAATCCCTGAGTCCCCACCATTTGAAGGCAGTCTTGCTATGGAACCAATGAGCCCAGGATAGATCCTGACTGATAACATGTAAATCTCTACTTGTTAAGCCACTGATACATCAGATGTGTGTAAACTGCAGCATAGTTTAGCATAAGCTAAGTAGTTGCACTATAATATTTGTTCAAAATCATGCAACACTTTAATCTGCTTTCTACTTGGACTATGGTATGCTTTTGCAAGTCTTGTTTCTTTCAGCATTTTCATTTGACTTTCTTTTCTCTTGATGAGCAAGCTATAATATAAGCTTTCATCATATTCTCAATAGTAATCAGTATTTCTCTCATTCTTTTTAGTATTTATAATTGTTTTCTTCCTGGTGGTATTCTCCCAAGGAATTGACAATCTTCTGCTGTAATCTATCTGTACAGGATTTTCTCTTAGCCTGCTACAGATCTGTCCCATTTAAGGCCTCCTTTCAGTGTTCCTACCAGTTAGAGGAAGAGTATCAGAGCAGCTATGCCTTTTCTCTTATCTTCCTTTTCCTTTTACTGAATATTACCTCAATTAATATATTTCAGAGAGGTATGAAAGAGATAACATTTCTGATTGTATATCTGACAAATATCTTTATTTTTATCGATAATTAGCAAGAACTATCTTTGTATTATTAGAGTACTGAATTCTTCAATCAAGGTAATTTTTCCATCTTCAACTCATTTTCTATTTTCCTCTGACATACATTTTAAGATGAATGAATGCTAAAGTGATTTCTAAGTGGCCTGCTGTCACCCCACCCCCTGCCTTTGGGAAGATAAAGAATCTTTTGTGTCTTTTTGAGGTCTCATAGAAGTATCCAAATGAAGTTGCTAGATGGGATTCATTTGTTTTCTTTCATTTTGTTTTTCATACTATATGGGACTTCATGAGTACTTTTATGATGAAGACTCTAGTCTTCATTAGCTCTACAATTTCTTTTTTGAAAGATAATTGTCATTTAAACTTTATCTATTATTTTTTGCATTAATATCTTTAATTTCTAAGAACTTTTATTTTATTTTTATTTTATTTTTTTAGTAATATTTTATTTATTTATTTTACACAGAGAGAGAAAGACTGCTATGACAAGCAGGAAGAGCAACAGGCGAAGGGAAAGTCAAAAGCAGACTCCACAAAGAGCAGGGACCCCCAAGGTGCTGGATCCTAGGATTGCCAGGATCATGACCTGAGCCTAAGGCAGATGCTTAACTGACTGAGCCATCCAGGTGCTCCTGAAAGTTCTTTCAAATTACCCTCAGGGTTTTGTTTTGTTTTGTTTTTGTTTTGTTTTTACAGTTAAATAGAAAAGCCTGGCTGCTGTCCTCAAGTGTTGAGGGGGGGAGTGGGCAGACAAGGGGACAGACTGGTGTAACTATTCTCAAAACAGTTTTTGGTTCAATCATATTACTATTTCATAGCTGACAGGTATGTCCATTTTAAATCCCTACTTACAATTGCTTTTTATCTTTCAGTTTTGTGTACCCATGAACTCTGAAAGCAAAGTCTCCCTAAGTTCTCAGTAAGACTGGCTCACCTCCACTGCAGCACCACCTTGTGCATATGATATTTCAAGCTCTCTTCATCAATCAACAAGCTCTCGTATGTCTTTGAATTTCATGAACTTGTGGAAGTCATTCATTTGGTGTACTGCTTCTTATTCATTTCTCTTCTAGAATAAATTACCTTAAAAATCTATGCTGTCTAACCACTGGATTTTTAAAGAGATGGGGAAAAATAAAGCACGTATGCCCACTTTGTTACAATGGTGCTTAACCTTCCATGCCCCACGTGTCCTAGAGATGAGAGAGTCAGTTTCCTTACTGTTCAAAAGCACTTGCAGGTCCATAAGCTTACACTCTGGGTAACATTCCAGAGATGTTCTTTATCTGAATTCATCCAAATGTTTTCTGATTACAAGTTTTCAACCATTTCTCTATTACTTCCAATACACTACTTACTTTTTACAGAATTGACTGCTTCTATTTTCACTAATTTATACATTCCTACATTTCTTCCTTTCCATCCTTCTCTAGTTTCAATTTTAGGATTATTTCACTTGAACCATTTTCTTGCCAGTTTTGGGATCCCTCCTGTCCTCTTGCCCATGACCTCATGTCATTTACTCATGTTGACCTGGGAAATCATCAGCACTAAACCAGATGTCTGACTTTTGTGTGCTCACATAGAGGCCACTGAGTGATAATACAAACACACACACGCGCACACATGCTTACATATGCACATTCACATAACACATTAAAATAAAGGTATCTCCACAAATCTGTAGCCTTATATATTAGCTAGTCACTCAGTAATTAATGGCCATGAGTCTCGTTATTTCTATGTAACTTTCTCCTCTCTTACACAGTAAGAATGACTATATTTCCTCTTTTCTTCGAATGTTCTAAGCAAAAACTTTGATCTTTACTCTTAGCAGATAACTTCATCTTCTATGATGAGAAAATAAGACTTTCTTATTCTCTTATAAACAGCATAAACTGTCTCCATGTCATTTATTTTTCTTTCCAGCTATTAAGATAAAGGTATGTATAAAGGACAGATTGGTTATATTATGGTAAGGAACAATCTTTGAATCTTAGTTGCTTAAACAAGAAAGAGGGCTAAATTTCTGCCTTTTCCGTATCTTTCTTTCCCAGACACAATTCTTAAGTGTGATTGTTTATTTGCTCCTTCAGGTATATTGTTCTTTGGAACACAGCCACAACCACTCACTGTGTATTGTCTGTTTTCACATGACAGCAACAGAGATGAGTAGTTGAGACAGAGACAGTATGTTCCACTAAGTTGAAATTATTTACTGTGTCCCTTTACAGAGAAAAATTTTGCTACATGCTCCGGGAGGTTAGAGGATAAAATCTAGTAGTTAAATAAGAATAATTAACACTTGGGCTGCCTGGGTGGCTCAGTCAGTTAAGCATCTGCCTTCAGTTGAGGTCATGATCCCAGGGTCCTGGGATGGAGTCCCAAATTCATTGGGCTTCTTGCTCAGTAGGGAGCCTGCTTCTCCCTCTCCTTCTCTCTCTCCCTCTGCAAACTCCCCTAATCATGCATCCTCTCTCTGTCAAATAAAATCTTAAAAAAAAAGAATAAATAATATCTGTTGAATACTTGCTCTTCAGTGTTCAATGAGTAAAGTGAATCTTTCCATGACTAATGAAGTAGAATTAGAAGGCAGCCCAAGCATCAAAGTTTGCATGATTAACCACATTCTAACTGGTGGTTGGCATCTGATTCCAAACTGTGTTTTACTCTGTAAATTTCTTTTACATAGTTGTCTAGATGAAAGAATCAAAAGTGTTTTATTACTGTATTTGTTGGCTTCATTTTAAATACTAAGACACTTTAGTGTTGCAGATGTATTATCATTATTATTATTATTTAGAACTGCTTAAATGTTTTAAGTGTTTACTTTTTTTTTTTTTTTAAGATTTTCCCATTGATTCATAAGAGACACAGAGAGAGATAGAGACAGAGAAACAAGCAGAGAGAGAAGCAGGCTCCATGCAGGGAGCCCGATGTGGGACTCGATCCTGGGACTCCAGGATCACACCCTGGGCCAAAGACAGGTGCTCAACTGCTGAGCCACCTAGGTGTCCCAAGTGTTCGCTTTAATAATCAATGACTTTTTCCAAGTCCGTAAAAAAAGGTTTTGGTACTGTTCTTATGGTATATGTAAAGTCAATGAACCTTCATATTAGCTGCTTTTCTTTAGGGGATAAGTTTTGATTGGTCTGAGTTTATTGTCTATGAAGTATTTATTTCCATCCTATTGATGGATAATATAGACCACCCCGTAACTTTACCTATGATATCATTTCATAGTAAGTTATGCATATTGGCATGATTATTTCAGTCATAGGGATATGATATACAGTTTTCTGTTAATGTTTTAAATAATAAGCTCTATTATTATTTTCAGTTTATATAATTTAACTCCTGAATTATTTAGTGTAGCTTAAAATGGAGGGACTTTGCAAATGTTCCAGATATCATGTGAGAGCTCAATAAATTCAAAACGGTGTATACTGTCAACTGACAAGATTTTGTACAGTCAGACTGTCAGAACGTAAATTCAGGAAGAAAACAAAGGTGATAGAAAGAAACTTCTTTTGTTTTGCAAATTTCAACTCTATTTTTTAAAAATCTGTTCCTATCTCAAATACTTGCGTTATCTCAATACAGTCCTATCTCAAAGACTGACAGCTTTTTAAATTGTTTATACTCAATCTGGAACTCCAAAATTCAAATGTATTAGATTGGATTATTGTATCTAATCCTCCATTCATGTTTATAATGTAATTACTAATCCAAACCCTTTGTTTGGTGAATTTACAGGGCTTCCTTTTAGAATACCCGGAGTAAACTTTCTTGCCCCTTTAAATATTGGCCTTGTGATTTGCTCTCTCCAATAGAATGTAAGGAGAAATAATGCACACAGAACCTCTCTGTGTATGAGTGATTTGACTTGACTTTTCAGAGCTTTTGGTCTCTGTACTGAAGAGAAATGTGTTACAGGTAGCCATACACCATAAATTATAGAATGAAAACACATGAAAAAACCTAAACTAGTATATCTCCACCTTCATGATGTTATTGACTTTCTCTAAAGAAATCCTTTAGACCATTTTTTTCCCTAAATGCCTTCTCTCACTCATGAAATTTTAATACCACAAGTATTCTATTTTTGTTTCTATATTGTGGCCCTTTGGAAGAAGACAAATCATCATAATATCTAAAATCCCACACACATATCAATAATAAATTTTTATCCCAGTGGAGTTGACGTTGCTTCCATTGGCAATGCATATTTTAAACCCAACCTTATGCCAGGAGTCCATGCTTGCCTATCCAAGACTGATAATACTAGAAAAACCGTAGCTGATAGATAGCCCCAAGATTGTGAAATATTGTTTTACTGTAGTCCATTGAAATTTGGACTTGTTTGTTATGTTGCAATTTGGCAGACAACACTAACTAATATATCACCTTTTTTTATACCAATATTCATTTATTTAACAAATTTATTGAGAAGATGTAGAACACCACACACTATGCATGACATGGATACAAAAGTAGAGCTTATGGCTTTGAAGACACAAAATAATCAAATAAATACCATGATAGCTGATATGTTGATCAGATAGGAAAATTATAGCAGAACAGAAACTTTCTAGGAAGAACTTTTAAATAAAGCTTTAGCAATGTGCAGGTAGGTCCTGATGTTGGAAAAGGATTACAGAGTTTGGGAAAATTATGTGTAAATTTTCTGAAATTAGAGTAAGGCTCATTCAAATGGAGAGGAAAGTAGGGAGAGATGAGTCAGGATAGAAATGGGGACTCCTTAGGGCAAACTGTAGAGTTCTGATTTTATCCTGTAGCCATGGCAAGTCATTGAAAAAGTGATTTTTTTAATATAGAGGTTGTGTACCCATCATAATACATCAATGTATAAGCCTCAGTTCAATGTATTTCCTGACTGTTTATATGAAAAATTATGGCAGGGATGCCTGGGTGGCTCAGTGGTTAAGCACCTGCCTTCAGCCCAGGATGTGATCCTGGAGTCCGAGATCAAGTCCCACATCAGGCTCCCTGCATGGAGCCTGCTTCTCTCTCTACCTATGTCTCTGCCTCTCCAACTCTGTGTCTCTTATGAATAAATAAATAAAATTAAAAAAAAATAAAATAAAAATTATGGCATATGGGTATATTGTTCTCATTTTTGAGAAGGTCCAAACCTTGAAAACACCTTATCAAAGGTGACCTAGCTAAGATTAAGACATATTCTTATTTGTTGAGAAGGTCTAAACCTTTAAAACCCTCTTAAAGGCGACCCAGCTATGATTAAGTCACATTTAATCAAAAGATTTGTGTGTGGGATTATCATATTCAATTTTGTGTTTTAGAAAGATTACTCTAGCTATACGCTGTAAAATAAATTTAAAGAATTAAGATTGAAATCAGAGAAGTGAGTCAGCAGGGAGTGAAAGTCAGGGGAAAGGTGAGGATGAGAGAAACTATAGTGATACCAGTGAATAAGTAGAGAGTTTAGAGAAATATTTAGGAAACAAGATTGATAATATATGGTAACTTTATATATGGGGACACTGAGGAAAGTTGGAGTGGACAAGTAAATAATTCCATGTTTCGAGTTAGGGAAACTGGAGGAATGGCAGTAGCATTTCTGTGTAAGGGCAGAATTTGAGCCCAGGATGTTAATGATATGGCCGGAGTGAAAACCAAATTTGAGTAGGTGCAAAAGGACTCCTATGTAGCCCCTTTCCCATCCATAGGGCAAGATAAACTTGTCAATCTCAAGAGTGTCATCTTGATGGATAAAGAAGGTACTGAGAAGATTATATGTACTTTATCACCAAGTAGAGCATTTCCCTGAACTAGCTGAATTGTATCCCTTCTCAAGTTCAGTGAGTCTTGTATTCCTGTGCATCTCACTTTTTCTGACCTGCTGGAAGCTGTAGGATGGTCTTTTCCATACATCCCCAACCCATCTTGTCTCTCAAAGCCATATGACTTGCAATCTCTGCTCCATTAATACCTCAGACTTCTTACTTTGCTTACCGTATACCATATTATTTATGAACTGTGTCTTTAACTTCCCTCTGTCTGCTTTGTGACTAAATTTATTTAACTTTTATGACTTCTATTAATCCTCTGAAAATCTAATTTGACAACTTCAGGCTTGGCTATGAGCTTCACCCCTATCCATTAATAATAAATCATTTGTACTTTTATGGCTAACGTAAAAATGTTATATTATCTGCTTTTCTCTCTAAACTGTGATCATCTTAAGTGCAAATACCTTGTCTAATGTACTTGTTTTTGCATCTCTAGGGCATATTGTATTACCTGTGAAACAGATATTTCCTATTTGTCTTATTAAATAAATGAATAGATGAGTTGCTGTTAACAAAATGGCCTAATATATTTTTCTCATCACATTCACCTTCTGAAATTCTACCCAAACTCCACCTACTTTAAGTTCCTTAAGGCTTAGCAATTCCTCCTTATCTCAGTCCATTCAGCTGCTAAATAAAATACCACAGACTAGTTAGCTTACAAACAAGAAGGAGGTGTTGTTCACAGTACTGGAGTCTGGAAGTTGAAATTAGGATGCCAATATGGTCAGGTGGGGGTCCTTTCCTGTCAAAGACTTCTTATTATATCATGACACAGAAGGAGTAAGCAAACTCATTTGGGGTAATTTAATAAAGATATTAATCCCATGCATGAGGACCACACCTTCATAACCTAAACATCCCCTAAAGTATCCATATACTAATAACCCTCATCTTTGGGAGGTAGGATTTCAACATATGAATTTTGGAGGGACATAAACATTGAAACCATACCCTTTATTAGAGTTAGACTGACTTTAACTCTAATCTTATATCAAATTTCAACTATATCAGGAGTTATTATAATCTACTAAGACTTATAGTCTGACTCATTAAAAATACATATGTAATTTTTTATTCATTCAGAGTACAAATTGCAAACATTTTTGTTCACTTCTTCACAGTGGTACACATAGACCTTAGCAGATTGTACACTCAATAGTCAAAGCCCAATATACATAAATACATAATTTTTCATTTGAGAATCGATATATTGTATATATTTTTAAAATTCATAACATTATTTTGGGTAACTCCATTAGACTTTAGAAGCCTTTATTATAACTCTAAAGAAATTTTGATTTATTTGCCATTAATAATTTGATTTTTGCCATGTCATTGATACCGTTTTGTCCATTTTTATATTAAATAGATGTTTTATGTTATATGTTTTATGTTTTTATACATAACATAAACATAAAACATATGTTTTATGTTTTTTATGTTAGAAACTGGCAACTAGGACACCTGGGTGACTCAGCGGTTGAGTGCCTGCCTTCAGCCTATGGCATGATCCTGGAGTCCCAGGATCAAGTCCCACATCGGGCTCCTTGCACGGAGCCTGCTTCTTTCTCTACCTATGTCTCTGCCTCTCTCTCTCTCTGTGTGTGTCTCTCATGAATAAATAAATAAAATCTTAAAAAAAAATGAAAAGAAAAGAAACTGGGAACCAGGTTCATCCTTTTGTTATTTCAGATGTGCTCTCCACACCATTGAGAGTTGCTCTTTACATGCAATAAATGTCACAGATCAAATATCTTTACATGCAATAAATTTGTCACAGAAGTTTTATTCCAGATACCTATAAAAAACTCTTAATAGAAGTCAAAGAACACACTGAAACTTTCTCTTAGCAGTGAACTAGAATCATCCCAAACTTTGCTGAAATAGTTTAACTAATTGGTGCATTTCTCTAACAACTATCTTTTCCAGTTTCTTGTGCAGAATTTTTTCCTCTCTGGTATATAAATCCACATTCTCATGCATTACTTAAATTTGGTACTTTGGAAACAAGTGAATTTCTCACAGTAGGAAGCTGAGTTTTCCTGGAGTAAAGGATCTATAACATAAGCTTTGTGAAAACACATAACTTCTTCTACAAACTCAAACCATTTAATGAATAAAACATGAAGCTCGTAAAGAACAGTGCATTGCCCTTTAGCTAGGGACTTCAAAACTATTGTCTAGAAGAGACTGCCATTTTTTTCTAACCTTTTTGAGAGACTCAGTTCTGCAAATCTATCTCCTCTATGTTCTCTTTTATGTCATTTCAATCAGTCTTTTATTTAATTGTACTGCATTGTCATTCAATAAATCACAAATATAGTTATTGCTGTATTTTCAAACTATAAAGGAAAGAAGGATCTTATTTATATCCATTAAAGCTACTAGTAGTCATGGAAAACTATGCTTTCTTAGGGACTGCCTGAGCATGATTTTGTGACCTATACAAGACACTTAGTGACAAATGTCTGCCTTCTTTTTAGTTCCTATTCATACTTAAAAAGATTAAAAACAAAAAAGATTAAAAACAAAAACCATACTTTTGGCATATCACTATAAAAGCCTATCATTCCAGACACTGATTAAACTCTGAACAGAGATAAAGGACCCTGACTTTAATGTGTGTTCCTGCACCAAATCTCCCTGGGCTCATCCATTCTGACAGTTTTACTAGGCTCCATTAACCATTAGTTAAATTAGCCATAACTTTTTAACATTATTGGCTAATTGCTTTGTGATTCTGAGGTAACTCGGGAGTATGCTAAAACTTCATACCACTATGATACACTTTTACTTCACAGTGTGGTATTACATTATTGAAATGACTGGTTTTCAGGATACCATAGAACTTCCCTATAGAATCATAGAGCAAGAACTAGAGAATTTAGTAAAACAACTCATTATTTGATTCATTTACACATGCAATTATTATCCTTAAAGGTTACCAATGTTCTGAAAAGCATTCTTTTGAAAGCATTCTATGAGTACCTGAAGTAAAACAGCTATTGATGATGGATAATTTCTTTCTTATATTGCTTACTTAATTACCTTCTTTTGAAATTTGCCTGTCTTTTGGAACTCTACATAAAATGAATAATTGAACATAATTAAACCCTTGTGAGTACAAGAAGAGAAATTGTACCCATATTTTTCATTCATGTGTCCATTTACTAATTTGTCCTACAAATTATTGAATTCATATGATAATATAGATACGAGTTTGGACTCTTTGGTTGTGTTTGTCTTAAAGAATATGATGTATTCTGTATATATTTGGGAACCTGGGGGGTTCAGACAGTTAAGATATGCCTTTGGCTCAGTTCATTATCCCAGGGTCCTGGGATTGAGCCCCACATCAGGCTCCCCACTCCGCAGGGAGTCTGCTTCTCCCTCAACCCCTCTCCACTGCTCCTGATCTCTCTTTCACCCTCTTTCTCTCTCAAATAAATACATAGAATCTTTTAAAAAAAAAAACTATGTATTTTAACCATTTAGGAAATTGTGTATTTTTAGTATCTATCTGCTAGATAAATTAGAGTGCTAAATATACAAATGGAAAAGAAATCAATCTAATGATAATTTTTAAGTTTTTAATCATTCTGTTTTTCATGATTTTCCATCAACTCTTGTTTTTTCTCTCATACAATCAACAAATATTTATTTTTCCAGCTTTATTGAGCTATTATGGACATAAGATATTGTATAAGCTTAAGGTATACAGTGCGATGATTTGATATATACGTATATATTACAAAATTGCCATAATAAGGTCACCTAAATAAGATTATTACCTTACTACCAAGATAAGGTTATAACACATCTATTTCCACACAGTTGCCTTGTGTATATGTGTGTGTGTGTGGTAAGAAGTTTTAAGATCTACTCTCTTAGCAACTTTCAAGCATATAATATAATATTAACTCTAGTCACCATGCAGCACATTAGATCTCCAGAAATTATTCAGCTTATAACTGAAAGTATGTGCCCTTTGACCAACATCTGCTCATTTCCCCTACCCCCCACTTTCTGGCAACAACCAATCTACTCTCTGTTTCTGAGTTTGATTTTCCATGATAGGTGAGATCTTACGGTAACAAAAAATATTTATTGGTTGTCTATTACATGACAGAGAAAAATGTAAAAACTGAAAATATAAAGCGGTGAATAAAATATGTTCTTGGTCTCAGAGAGTAATGGGAGAAAATCATTAAAAAACACATAAATAAATTCCTATTTAATATGACTGGTGCTATGAAAGAAAATAAAGAAAAGTAAATAGAAGAATGACTGCTAATGGCATTTTTGAGGAAGAGGTATTTTTTGAAGGATGGTCAGGGAAGGCCTCAGTCTTAACGTTGCATTTGAGCAGAGACCTGCCTAAACATGGTACTTTAATCAAAGTTAATAAATTATCATTGATACAATGATATCATCTACAGATTTTATTTGGATTTCTCCATTTGCCTCACTAATGTGCTTTGTTATATTTCAGGATGCAATCCAGTATACACTATCTTATGTATTTGCCATGTCTCCTCAATCTATGGTAAGTGACCATTCTTCATTTTCTTTCATGACCTTGACATGTTTGAAAAATACTGGTAAGGTAATTTGCAGAATGTCACTCAATTTCTGTTTGATGTTTTCTCATGATTAGACTGAGGTTATGAATTTTGGGAAAAGTGCTGGAAAGGTGATGTGCCCTTCTTGTAGCATCCTATCCAGGGAAACATATCAACATGAGTTATTATTTGTGTGATGTTAATTTTGATTATTAGCAAAGGATTGATGTGACCTGATCTACCTTTAGAAACTATCTGCCAGCTACTTGTTTGAGAACAGATTGTAGGGGGATGAGGGCATAGCAGGGAGACCAGTAAAGAGGCTTTTGTAATAGTCCAAATGGGAAATGACTGTGTTTGTACAGGGATGCTGGTAATGGAGGTGCTAAGGAGGGGTAGCACGGACTCCAGAATGAATTTTTCATGGATTCTTGAAGGAATACCAGCCAGATTTGCTGACAGTTTATAAATGAGGAGACAAGGCTATTACCAAGGATTTTATCCAGAGCAACAGGAAGAATGAGATTGTCATTTACTGATATGGGGAAGCTTGTGGGAGGAACAGATGGCAATAGAAGTAGTAATTTGCTTTTAGACATGTTAATATTGAGGTGCCTACTCAGTGTCCAGGTGGAATTATTTTATAGACTGTGTTATATGACTTTGGAGTTTGTATCTGAGCCAATAATGTTCATTTAGTAGTCATTTGTGTGTAAATCATATTTAAAGCCATTAAACTACATGAGGTCACCTAGACAGTGAATAATGGGAGAGGCCTAAGGACTGAAACTCAAAACAGTACTAGTGATAATTTCTATTTATTCTCTTCTTAGTGGCAAATAAGGTGTTGTTAATATGCTACCATGATACTGGTTGATTTCATTTTATTTATTTAACAACTCTTTGTTGACTGCCTACCATATGCCTGATACACAGTGGTGAACAAGTCATAAAATAGTCTCTGTTCTCAGAGCACTTAACATCCTAGTGGTAGAGAACAATAAGTAGGCCAAAAATGACTTATGTATTAGGAGTATATGTCACTTAGTGGTAAGTGCAATGATGGAAATAAAATAGAGTGAGAAGAGAGGAAAGTACTATGTTGTCCACGCAGGCCTTAGAGGGTGACATTAAACTGGTACCTTAATGTCAAGGAACCAAGTGTGAGAAAATTCAAGTGGGATAGACACAAGACACATAATTCTTGGCCCCAGAAAATCAACTTCTAAGAATTGATTCTATGGATATGCTCAAGTACAAGAATCTTCAATGAAGAATTTTTATATCTCTGAGGACAGAAAATACTTGAAATGCTTGATTTATATTAATATGAAACTAGATAAGTAATCATCAATCACATGGAACACGTAGTAGTACTGTGGAATACATACCACAATATAGCTCTTCAATAGAATGAGGTTTAACTTTATGCATTAATATGAGAATATTCTTTAGGTATGAAGAAAAGTTACTTAACATTATGTATGTTATAATCTCATGTACATTTTTATTGAAAATAAAGACTATATTCTCATAAGTATTTCTCAAGGAAGCAAAAGAGACTGTTAATGAATATTCATGAGAAAAAAATGACCAAGTTTTACTCTTCCTTTGAAAGCTTCTAATTAATTTTGAAGTTTTCCCATGTATATCAATTATAGTTTTAATGTAATTCTGAATGGATGAACTTAAATAAGAAATACTATTTAAACCATAGGCACCTCCATTTTAGCATTGATGTGTTGTTGTTTTTCTGAATACTTTGTTCCTTTTTATCCATTTGTTTTCCATATATTTATTTATTTTTATTTTTTTAAATTTATTTTTAAAGATTTTTTTTATTTATTCACGAGAACACACACACACACAGAGAGGCAGAGAGTTCTAGAAGCAGGCTACATGCAGGGAGCCGGACGTGGGACTCAACCCCGGGTCTCCAGGATCACGCCCTGGGCTGAAGGCGGCATTAAACCGCTGAGCCACCCGGGCTGCCCTGTTTAAACTCATATTCACAGAGCCTGGCCTCCAAAGCAGCCTTGGAAAGCCTTCAATCTTCACACTCTTTGCTCCAACCCAACCAAAGCTAGTATTATTTATTCCTATGTAATCCAGTTTGCATTATGTCACTAATGCTGAGGAGCAGATTGTAATGTTAGCGAGTGATGGGGTAGAATGGGAAGAGCTATCCAGGGTGTCAGAGAGAGCAAGGTTGACCTAGGCATACATATTAAAAATACAAAAAAGGATAAGGAGTTAGAAGAGTAGTTGAAAAAAGTGGAAGAGTTTAAATTGACAATAAGTGTAAAGAAGAGATTCAGAAAAAATGAGAACATGAGATATAGGAAATGTATTTCAATTGGTTTTTCCTAGAAAAACGAAATCTAAAGTTCAAAGGGTTGAAGGTGGGAAAGTATCAGAGAATATTGCAATTCAGGTTGCCCAAATGTGTGACTGCCAAAGCAGAATGAATTGATTTTCTCCATAAATTCTCATGCAGGAATTCACAATGTATATTTTTATGTTATAGGTAATTCCCATCTCTCAGGGGAACAAAGAGTATGCTGTGATTGGAAACTTTCCAGTAGAGATAGTGGTTTCTGACCAAGCCATTGTAATGATAAGAAATATCTGTCAAACAAGCTCTGTAAACGATTAGCAGCTAAGCGAGCTCTGTAGCTTCACTAAGATGCTCTGCTGATTTATGCATATTTTGCAATCCTTCAACCCCTGTGCCTGGGCCAGGGTCAGCAGTTGTAACTTAAAGTAAGTGATCTGATGCTATTAACAAGAGATATGCTTAAGGTAGCTGAGGTTCATCAAATTATTTCTAGTATACTTCTGGGTCTTTCAGAGATCTATGTTTTTATTTTATTTTTTTAGCTGCATTAAAAAAAATGCTGAAGAGACACCTGGGTGGCTCAGTGGTCGAGCATCTGCCTTGTGCTCAGGTCATGATCCCAGGATCCCCGGATGGAGTCTCGCATTGGGCTCGCTGCAGGGAGTCTCCTTCTCCCTCTGCCTGTGTCTCTGTTTCTCTCTCTGTGTGTCTCTCATGAATGAATAAATAAATAAAATATATTAAAAAAAAGAAAAAAAAGCTGAAGTATAGGTGAGATTTGGCATGGAAATAACGGAGATTTTAAATAATTGACTTTATATGGTGATTAAATTTCTGATCTTAATTATATATTTCTAATATTCTTTGTAGTTCACAGTACTTTGCTCAAATTGTACTTCTTTCTGCTTATGGAGAATATTGAATAGCTGTCAGGGCTCCCTAAGAATGAATGACTATAAATGCATGAGGCAAGAAGGAACCCTTTAAAGTTGCCATTATAAAATTGGAAATATTGTTAAAAATGCAACCATACAGCAATTCTCTATATTCAAATAATATATGTAAGAATTAATAATATAGATTATTAATGTTTAATATGCATTAATAAAAATTCTTGAAAGACTGAAGAAAGGTCTGTATTTAATTGTTTATGAACAAAGAAAAAGGAACTAAGGCCTACCACCACACTAAGGTTACACTGCAAAGTCAAATCTACAGTCAATCTACTGCAAAACTCAAGATTGAAATAGTGCAGAGAGTCACATAATTAAAAGAACATGGAAACTATTTTATTTCTTTTATTTTTCTAAATGTTTTATTTATTTATTTGAGAGAGAGCAAGAGAAATCAGAGAGGGAGAGAGAGAAGCAGATTTACTGCTGAGCAGAGAGCCTGATTGGAGGCTTAATCCCAGGATGTCAGGATCCTGATTTGAGCGGAAGGCAGATGCTTGACTGAGTCACTCAGGCACCCCCAAAGGAGACTATTTTAAAACACATTCTTAAGAGAGTAGTAAAGATGTCTAATACTTAAACCAAATCCCAATAAGGGAAACTTTATTCATGGAAAAAGTAAATGCAATTTAGTCTATGGCAGTTTTGTAATAGGAATATATATGGATGATTTCACTACACCTAGTTTTCATTTGAAAGAAACTATAATCTTTCAGAGTAATTGTTTGTAAGTAACTCTGGTCTCATCTTTGAAGACTTATAAAAGTAGAAAATTATTTTTAGGCATTTTGGTTAATGGACATATTTTTCTAATACACAAAGTTATAGTTTATGGAGTTTAATGTATTTTTGACCTAAAATGGAAGTTTACACAATATTTCAAGTGGAAGTAAAATACTATGATTAATGCACTCATCCTCCTAATTTAAGAATTTATAGAAAATTTATAATATACTAGAGTAACTAAAAAATTCATATCCAATCAGGATTCCACTATGGAACAAAAATTAAATTCTTTGGCCTTCATTTTTTTTACAGTATATTCTTTCAGTGGTTTCATTTTTTTTTTTTTTGTATGTGTACTATTTAACAATTATAATCCCAGTGTCAGTAGCTTCTGTCAGTAGCATTTTTGACATACCATTTATTTCAGTACACATTTAGCTCCTGCGTTTGCAATCTCTTATGTTTCTTAACTACTGACAAGATATTTGTAAAAATAAAACAAACAAAAAAGTCATATAATCATTTCTCTTAATAGGATATATTACAAAAGTGTAAAATATATTCCAATCATTAAAATCAAATCAGTGGGAGTTTTTAATATGATAAAACATTATAAGACTCCATAATTACTAGAACTAATACTCTTTATACAAAACAAGCACATTCATAACTTCAAGTACTCATTAATATTCAAAATAACCATTAATAATATTATAGAAATGTATAACAGAGGAATGGCGATTCTTCAGATTAGCAGTGTCAGCATACCTGAAAACTTTATAAATCCAAATTCTAAGCCCCACTTCAAGTCTATTGAATCAGAAACTACAGAAGCAAGTACAGCAATGTGATGTATTCTAAATTCTGTTAATTATTAACATAGAAGAAGAAAAATGTACCAGTACAGTTAAGACGGGTTCCTGGGTGGTTGAGTATGTTAAGTGTCTGCCATAGGCTTAGGTCATGATGCCAGGGTTCTGGGGTCAAGCCCCTCGGGCTCGCTCCTCGATGGGGAGTCTGCTTCTCCCTCTCCCCCACTTGTGCTTTCTCTCACTCTCTTTCTCTCTCATAAATAAATAAATAAATAAATAAATAAATAAATAAATAAATAAATATCTAAAGAACAAAAAACAAAACTAAACAAAAACACTACAGTTAGACATGTAAGGCAATTCAAATGGCAAAACCAATTGGACTACATGATTGCTATAAGTAGGAATCTTTCTTCTGAAATAATTCCAGGTTGTATATACTAGTAGTATTTAAGTAGGTAGCTCAAAGATTTTAAGCTGTACAATCAAATCAGCGTCATTGTTCCATAAATCTCCTTAGACCTTTTTACCATTTCCAGCTTTCAGGATGCTTGTACTCCCAACAGCCAGTACCTGTGTTTTTGTCTGGTGGTAACCTCAGACTGCCCCAGTTTGTCTGCCTCACCCAAGTTGGACATTTATGGAAATTTAAGAGTACCTTATTTCACCTTGAGCAGGTATAACCAGTAACTGTGGTGTGTAAATGCTCCATCTGCCTTGTTTTCCCAAAGATATTCTGAAAGATGACTCACACTGTCTGCAGGTCTCCCCTGTGGGACCAGTGACTCTCCATGAGACTGCTCAAGAACCCACCTGTGCTCATTTTTGTGTTCCTAGTTTCACTTCTGTCCTCCCCACCAGTTATTCCAGAAGGAATAATTCCTATTATCTCTCTATCACATGAACGCTTATCTCAGGATTTACTTCTGGGTAACCCAAACTAAAAGTGATTATACCCTTATCTCTGTAAGTAAAAATATTAGGTTTTGTACTGATGTGGTCAGAGACATTCTCAACATCATTTGATCTTTTGCCATGATACTGTATTTCCACCACTATTTTTTTTTTTTTTTTGTGGATATGACTTTACATAGATGTCATTGTTCAGGCAGTTTTAGATATGCAGAAAAATTGAAAAGACAGTACAGAGAGTTCTGGTATGTCCCACACCCACTTTCCCCTGTCATTAACATTTTGTTAGTATGATGCATTGGTAACATATAATGACCTGATATTGACACACTATTATTATCAACAGTGGAGGACTGTGTTTTTAGTTAAATTCTACTCATTCTTAAGACTCCACTCATGCCCAATAAGGGCTTTGTATTTGTCCTCATTCATTCACTAAACAGTTCAATAACTTTTTTTATTAAGTACTTATATATATATATGTATATATATATATATATATAAAGTATATATATATATATGTGCCAAAATTGTTCTAATAGTTTGAAACAAGGCAGTGAACCAGACATACCAGATCTAAGCTATCAAGAAAATTAAATTTTAATGAAGAGAGTCAAATAAAAAAGAAGTAAATAAATGCATACAAATATAATTTCATATAGTAATAAGTGCTACAAAGAAAGAAGAGTTGTAAAACTATACTAGTCTTTAGAAAACTGGACAACTAATAAAAAAAAAGAAAAAAGAAAACTGGACAACTTTGGGGAGGATGATCTGTATAAATCCCTCTGTGCAACATCACTGGAATTGCCACTTGAATTGTGAGTGGCCACAGGTAGAGGTGACAATGGGAAGACCTAAGCAATGAAGGTAGAGGGAGAAGGAACAGTAATTCCAAAGGGCTTATAGCATATCTGATGTATCTGGAAACAGTGAAAAAAATCCAATGTGTCTAGAAGGCAAGGGGAAGATGAGTATCAGATGGAGTGGGGGGACTTACGTGGGCAGAAATCCCATGAGGCTATCAGGAAACAAAAGGCAATATTGAGTTTATCCTAAATGGAATGAGAAGTCATTCCATACTAATAATTAATGGATGTAATACAAGGATACCATATGAGGTGATTAACTTTTAAAAATGTAATTCTGACGAATGGATTGGGACATATAAAGAGTAAAAAGAGGAAATTGGATGGATGCCTCATGTTTATTTTCTCAACCACCTAGAGCCCTAGGTTCTAGTTTGTATGCTTCTTTCTATATTTCTTCTTAGAATGGGGGCATTTAGGTTCAAGCGCCAAATTTAATATTTTTTTCCCAAGTGATAAACCCTGTGCTTGATACAGTGAATTTTCATTGTTGAAAGAAGGAATGAATAATATCTAAAAACTAAGAGCTAGTTAACACCAACTTCAACTCTTTTTGCTTTTAAAGCCAGATAGCTCAGCAAGTGCAATTTCACTTTTTTACTCATGTTTACCAGATCTGTTGTATCATTAGATATTATATTTAATTTTCTTTCTGAATTCTTTCCCCAGTAAGTTTGAACAAAATCTGATTCCTCAAGCATGTTCTACCTGGTTTTATTTCTCAACTATTTGATAATTTTGATATATTTTAAGTGACATATCTGCTAATTCACTACATCCTTTTTCATAGGTACATTTCAGTAGAAAATCAACATTCTAAAATATATTTGGCAGGATAAAGACAACTGCATTCTATGGGGCTCTATACTGATGCTTTACATTTGCATAGGAGAATCTTGACTGAATTCTTTTCACAATATCTCTACCTCTACGTTGTTCATGTTAAATGATTAATAATTTATCACTTTGAGTTTTAAATCTTTATTATATATTTATACTTATAGCCACTTTTATTTAATTATATTTATAATTTTACCTTTTCTCTGAATGTTAAGTCTTAGAAAGCAGAGTATTATTAATTTGACATATTTTTAGATGGCAAGCTAATAAGTGATTTAAATTTTAATTGTACTATATATTATAGCACTATTTTAAAAGTTTCTGGTTAATTTTAAAGGCCAAAAATTCTTTCTAAACAAAAATCCCTACCCACTTCTCATTTATTCCATTTCCTTTTTTCATTTATTCCAGTTTGATTGCCACAGAGATTTGAGTAGCTGACCCTAGATATATTCAAAATAATGAAATACCAAAGTTCAATAATCTGCTAATTATCGTTATCCTTTTGAGATAGCTTACTTCCATTATTTATTAACCATGGGAGTGATCTTTGCATAAAATATGTACTCCTGTAGACAAAAGAGTATGTTAGTAAGGAGATAGCCATGTGTTAGTCCCTTTTCTCAAATGATCTTCCCAAAAGAGCCTTTTACATAACTTGCTGAACAATGACTTTGAGTGTAAATTACTTTCTCTGAATTTTAAAAATATTCAGTTGAAATATAGTATTCTTCAGTGATGATCACCCACAGGCATCATAATAGGAATATATACCCCCAGATATCAGAGTAGCAGAGGTTTTCTATTGTTTCTCAATGATTACTATAGTAGAAGAAAAGATTATAAATAAAAACTTTTACTAAAATTTACAGGGAGAATTGCCTATCTAGATGATCTTGCCAATATTCTTTATGAAAAAAAATGGAATTTATGATTGAGCTATTATTTTTACTGTGGCTACCTAGAAATAGACACACATTTAATGTTAAATTCAGTCATGTTAGCACCCTTTGTTCCTTGTAAAATTATTAATTTGTTTCTAAATTTTTTAGACTCACAAATTGTTTTCTTATCTAAATTTTTGTTCTGTTCTGTATTTAGGTATTTTAATATAGTAAGTTACTTAAAATCCTTTATCGTTAATTATGTCCCATACATTATAAACAATGGATTAATTAATAGTATGAGTTTCCTGAATAAAATACAATGTCTACATTTTTGCCTCTGATTATATATACATCAGTTATATTAAAGAGTTGAATGCTTTGTATATTTGCCTAAGCTACAGGTAGTTCTTTAAAAAAAACACTTTGAAAACAACAAAAGGTACTTCAGGTTAGACCATTTATCTAAAGGAAATTGTATTTATGTAGTTGAATGTTCAGATTTCAAAGGAAAATCAACTCTGTGAGATTTATCTAATATTTAAATTGCTATTCAACCTGTTCATCAGCTGTGATCAAACATTGTTTAACATCTGATCAAGATGGACACCCCAGTAGCTCAGTGGTTGAGTGGCTACCTTCCGCCCATGGTGGAAGTCCCAGGATCGAGTCCCTCATCGGGCTCCCTGTGTGGAGCCTGCTTCTCCCTCTGTTTGTGTCTCTGCCTTTAACTCTCTTTCTCTCTCTCTCTCTCTCTCTGTAGGTCTTTCATGAATAAATAAATCTCTAAAAAAAAAAAAATCTAATCGAGAAACTTAATCTCAAGACAATGTATCTAATAACTAGAAATTAAAAGTGTCCTAAAAATTCATTCTTGGAATTTATTTATTTAATAAATTCATTTATTTAATAAACTATGATAAATGTACAGAATAGAAAAATATTCAAATATTTCATTATGATGTAGTTTATACATTGACAAAGAACATTATTTATGAAGTAATTTAAAGAAAAACACTGTCACAAAATTGTATATACAGCTGTACATCTCACAAGTGATACAATCAAATCAAGATGGCTCCAAGCCTTATTATGAATGGAAAATAAAAAAGTGAACAATAGAAAATAAAAGAAGATAAAAAGAATAAAGCTTTATTTACAGGTTTATAGATAATGATTGAATTCAGTAATTTTTTTTTTTTTAGTAATTTTTTTTATATAATTGTCTCTCACGGTATAATGAAAGTAGGAGTTAAGGGGCAAATATTTTGAACAAAATTAATTTTAAACTTTGAGTAAGTATTATTAGTAGAGCAATCATGAACAAGACAAAATGTCAGTAGTTTAGTGACAACAAAAATTCACATACACATAACAGTACACTGGCAATGTCTCTGGTTGGCAGATTGCCTTTATCCACCTAGTGATTCGGTGATTCCAGCTCTTGTCATCTTGTGTTTCTACATGCCCCTAGGACTTGCTGTTCTCTTTATCCAGCCAGGAGAAGGGAATAAAAAATTCGAAGAAACTACAACTTCTTTAACTCTGGCCCCACAAATACAATATTCACTTTCCCTCAAAAAAAAAACTCATTTTTGTAGCTAACCAAGATACAGAAGACTAGAGAATTTGGTTCAGAAACTGGGCAATGCTTTTCAGTGATGGTGCTACATTATCTGTCACCATGCTCACAGAGGAACCTGTGGTGAGCTTGTCCCACGGCCCTCAGTGCCTTTTCTTTCACTCAGTCATCACCTCAAAGTGGTGACTTTTGGATAAACACACTATTATTTGACTGAACACATGAATAGATTTTATGTACTTACCTCTTTTTTCTGGATTATCTGTTCCTTGTTAGATCTTCTGGAAAGGAGATTTATACCATGTTGGTTCAAATGCTCTTTTTTTTAAATATTTATTATTTATTTTAGAGAGAGAGAGAGAGAGAAAGGGAGAGAACATGAGTGCGAGAGGCAGATGGAGAGGAAGAGAGAGAATCTCAAGCAGACTCTGCACTAATTGTGGAGCCCTACTAAGGGCTGGATCTCAAGACCCTGAGATCACGACCTGAGTGGAAAACCAGAGTCAGAGGCTTAACCTACTGAGTCACCCAGGTGGCCACAAACGTTCATTGTATTGAAGAGAAAATTGAAACCCAGAGAAACTAAGTGACTTGCCTTAAGGTCATACATTGCATAAGAAAGAAACCAATGATTAGAACCCATTTTTGTCTGATTTCCTTAGTACCTTATCAATCCTGATAATTTCAGCAAAGTATCAATTGGTTTAATGCAATGGTTTTCAAATACTTAAAAGCAGATCTATAATGTATTGGAGAATAAAATAATAAACATCCGTTAGGCAATTTGCATATGTTTTGTTGGATCTGAAAAAATACTTTGTTACTTTTGGTATCCCTGAGGCAACCAACTACCTGTAACTATAGGACTCTACAGAGTTCAGGACTAGCTAATTTCAAAACATGTAGTCTTTAAATTATACATACCAAGACTATCACATAATGGAATGTACAGAAATGAAGTTTTCTTGGTTAAGCTCCTACAAAACAGCCTATGAATTGGAGATTAGTATGCAGTTTATCAGGGACTGCTCTTGTTATAAACACCTCTGAAAGGGACAGGAAGGTGGCAGGATTGAAAATGGAGAGAAGTATTGCTGCAATACAGACATAAAGGCCTTATGTCTTTGGAGTTTTGATGCTGGGTTTTCATACCCCAACATTAATTACTCATTGAATGCAAGCCATACCAGGAAGTGAACACTCCCTTGGGTAAGGTAATTTTCTTAATTTATATTTGAAAGGGCTGATAGCTGAGGCTGCTGTGGCAGCAGCTGGGTGTACTATTCCTGAATTGTGACCTAGTGGATGCATCACATTGTTCACTACCAAAGTTTATGTGACAGATCTTCCTAGGGAAAAAGAGTAAAGGGAGAATCCAAATGGCTTTGTCTAAAACTTAAAATCATTAGTCCATTTACTTCATAGACCAAACTGAAACAAGTTTTTTTTTTTTTGATATATAATAAGAAATATTATTCTATTGAAAAGTCAGTTTTCCTTATATAATTACACATTTGCTTAGGTTTTTATTTGCACATTATTTCTTTTATTCCACAAAAAAAAAAAGGAACAAATAGCTTAATCTTAATTTTTCAGTTAATTCCCCTTTTTGGATACTGTGTTGATCTACAAATTATTAACGATAGTAGCATTTTTGCACCTAGCAGAAAGATGCTGCAGAACAATTAATTTTTCATTTGTGCAACTTTGACTTGAGTCCCTAAAGGAAAACAATGCGAAATACCATGCACTAAATCATTCAAAAAAGATTTATTGTGTTTCTTTTGTGACTGGAACTAATTTATTGATCATTGTAGTTCATTCCAAATTTTCAAAAATAATCAAGTATTATTTCGTAAATAGTGAATTCAATTGCTGTAAAGATTTACCAGTGTATTATTGCCACTATACTTGTATGTGTAACAAAAGATTTTGCATAGTCAAATATTTATAGTTGCCATTTAAAAGATTTTTAATTCTCGTTTATATTTAGAATAATACAGTAAGCATAAATGTATTCTATAAATCTAATTGATGTAATGTAACAAGTAATTAAAATTTAAAACTCTCTATGAGGTATTTTTATTCAATGTTGACAAATTTAAGATTTAATACAAAATTATTGTGCTCTATCTCTTCTAAATTATTTTTCCTAGTCAAAGAAAATAAACAGTTTGAATTAACTTCAGTTTTATGGCTTGTCCATTAAAACTTGCTGAAAAAAAATTCATACCAAAGAATCATTGCACTACTGCTTTCAGAGAGGACAATATATACTGCTGACATTCAATTTGTCTCAAAGTGCAAAACAGATACATTTTCAGAAATTTAGGAAGTGATGGATTTTTATCATAACAGCAATGAGGAACATCTATTGAATTAACTTTTGAAAAAAAACTATGGAATGTGAAGAATGTATTAAAGACAGGGTAAGAGAGAACAACTACTATGGTCATGTTAGGAGGAATTCACAGCAATCTAAACATGGGTAATGGAACATTATAGGTATATAAAATTAATAAATGTGTGTTAACCTTGGTAAATAGGTATATGTCTGTTTACATAGATTTAACTACAAATGCATGAATAAAATTAAGTTGATTTTGGTTGAAACCATTTTTGTCCTATGTTGTTTATTCTTTAAAAAACTAATTAGATTCAGTGTATTTAAAATATATCTCAGTGTGATTTGGAAAAAATATAAAAAATAAGCATGCATCAAATATTTATTTATTTGGGGATCCCTGGGTGGCGCAGCGGTTTGGCGCCTGCCTTTGGCCCAGGGCGCGATCCTGGAGACCCGGGATCAATTCCCACGTCAGGCTCCCGGTGCATGGAGCCTGCTTCTCCCTCTGCCTGTGTCTCTGCCTCTCTCTCTCTCTCTGTGACTATCATAAATAAATAAAAATTAAAAAACAAAACAAAACAAAACAAAAACCCACAAATATTTATTTATTTATTTATTTATTTATTTATTTATTTATTTATTTATTTTTGCATGCATCAAATTTATATGGGTAGGATTGGGAATTTGTTAAATTTTCTTAAATATTAAAGATGGCATAGAAAACTCTGTGAAACCAAATCAAAGAGTGCCTTCATGTTGGCAGATATTATAACAGAAGGCTTGATTAATGGTGAGACATAGTTCACTGTAGTCTTGAAGCCAACAGAGCTTATCAATGCTTTCTATTACGATTTTATATTAATGCTTCAATAAAACAGTCATGTTATTGCTGAATAGAAAGTTTTAAATAAGATTTCAAATTATTTTTGGACTCTGGAGAATTATTAGACTAATACCTGGGAAGAGATCTTTACATGAAAGTTTCGTTAATACCTTCAGACTGTGATTAATAAAAAAACAAAAACAGAGTAAGAGACTAGATGCCTAGTGTTTGAGATAGGGACACAACAAAAAATTCAGAGAAGGCAAGAGCAGCTGCCAATTGTCTTATACATGGTACTCTGAAGCAAGGCAAAAATATATACAAACATAATGACGTAGATATAAACATTTTAAAAAATATTCATAAGCATTGTGGATATCAGCAGAAAAGTCTTCAAATGCACATAATATAGAGCATATTAATATTTTAGACTAAAATATAATAGGCTAAATGAAAAATAATAATAGATAGACTAGGCTATCTAAAAATAATAGACCAAATGAAAATAATAGACTAATGAAAGAGGAAAATCTCCTTCCCTGAGAGAAAATAATAATATGCTTATTAATTTTTCATTTTTGTTTTATTTCAATGGAACCATGGATTCATTTGAAATTTACTGCTATCATTTTCAGAGTAGAAATTCACCATTCGAGAACTGACTGTACAAGGAAACTTAGATCATAGAAATTTACAAGGATCACTATAAGGAGCTGATTGCATAAATATATATTTAATTCCATTTGGTAATCTAATTTTGAAAAAAAAGGCATATAAAATCAAGACTAAAACGTTAAATGAAGATATTTTTGTCTTCAAATTCTCAAAGGAAAAAAATTTCTTGACACTCAAGTTAGAATGAATGATCCAACATATTTGAGGATATTAGCTATATTTATATTTTTAACTATCTATTGTCTATCTATTATCATCATCTGTGTTGATGTATATACAAGAAACAAAATGAAAAATACTGTGAACAATTGCTGTCAGAAAAGATACTGTCTTTTATTTGACTGACTCAAATTTTACTTAGCCTGAGATATTCCTAATTTACAACTCTTTCTGGACATGGAAAAGAGAGTAATGAGTTAGACGCTAAGCTCCATTGGCTCACTGATGCTCCCTGCCCTTCACTCATTTTCCCAAGTCTGATATCTTACTTGTCATTTAAACAGTATGTCCTAGTCTCTGCTTCTCTACCTCTCAAATTATAAGCTAAAAATCTTGATCCAGCCTTTCTTTCATATTATGATGATAGCTCCTTATAATCAGGTGTCACATATTTTTTCCTACTGTATTTCTCATGGAATCTATTAAACAATTTTGAATGGCAGATATTTAATAAATATCCATTGAATTAATTATCTCCCCACTCCTTTCTTCTGGTTTTCTGAATCCTGGAACCTGTTTTCACAGCTTCCTTTCTTTTTCTTCTTCTTCTTTTTTAAATCTGTTTATTTGAAGAATATCCACTTGACCTCACCATGATCTCTACCCCGATTTTAAGTGACTTTTTTTTTAATGACTCAGTGTAATTCTGGAGTATTTTGAGATCTTTCTTTAACTAATTAAACTTCTGATTTTGACCCTAACTATTGTTCTCTACTTTGTTATCTCTTAAATTCTAAGGAAATATGGCTAGTCTCTAGTATATGTGTAACAAGCCCTTGGTAATTACGTGGCTATCAATGATTCTGCAACTTTGAATTCCTATTAGTAGACTTGAAAAACACAGTAAGGAAGTCACCACCATCATTACTGTCATCACCACTGAAATCTTTGTCATAGCTACCACCAGGTTCAATTTATTTAGCACTGGCCATTAGACAAGAGCTATGTTAGACATTTTAAACAGGATCACTTTCGTTTTTGTAAATCTTCAAAGTAGTTATCTTCAAAGAGAGAAGAAGTGAAAGACAAAGAGAGAGAGAAAGATGAGTCTAGGACCTGTAAGTAAATGGCCAAAGACCATTGATAAGAAATGCATCCAGGATTCAAAGCCACATACATCTACAAAACCCATGCTCATTAGTACTTTGTTTTTGTTTTTTATTTTAAGATTTTATTTATTCATGAGAGAGGGAGAGAGAGAGAGAGAGAGAGAGAGAGAGAGGGAATGAGAGCGGCAGAGATACAGGCAGAGGGAGAAGCAGGCTCCATGCAGGGAACCCCACGATAGACTCAATCCGGATCTCCAGGATCAAACCCCCGGCCAAAGGTGGCGCTAAACCACTGGGCCACCGGGGCTGCCCACATTAGTTCTTTTTTATTACAATGTTTAAGACATTCAGAACTTAAGCTGAATGGCAAAAGGAACAGTTTAAAATAGTTTAACCTAACTTCTTAAAAGAGGTAATTTACTCTGATACCATGAATAAAAATTTGTGGGCAACTAATAACTAATCCCAATAAAAACCTAACAAAATGTTATGAGGCCAAAACTAATAGAAACTATATTGTCATTCCAGGCAGAAAAGTTAGAGAACGAAGTGTGAGGAGAAGTCCAGAAGACAAGGAAGCCAGATAAGGGGATTCCCTAATTGTATATATAACCTCCCACTAGCTAAATGTCAGCCTACCACTTGAGCCTCTCATTCTTGGGATGATACCAAACCACTATAACTCAGGATTTGAGAACTAAAATGAGATCTGAACTACTCTAACAAAAGCAGAGAGGAGAACATAACGTTTCATCTAGTTTTGATTGAGATAATGTAGTGGAAGATAATACTTGAAAAATAATTTTCAGCATTTATAAAATTAGATAATAAAAGCATGAGAAAAGAATTTCTTTAATACACTGGAAAAATGTAGAGCAATTAAAAAATTAAGTATATGGATGTCAGGATATGTAGGTCACATATGCTTAATATTTATTTAAACAAAATCACACTAGTTGTTAATGGATACATGCAGTAAAAATTTTATTTATGTAAGCTTATAAACAAACAAGAAGCAATGTTATAATTACATATGGAAGAAAATTATAAAAATATACAAAGAAGGGATATATACAATAACTTCTGTGGATGATAACATAGTATGATAAGTGTTGGTTGATTTCAATTATATCTGTAATATTTTAATTTAACTCAAGGGATAAAATAGAGAATTTTGATTGTGCTATCTAAGGTGTCTGTTATCTCTATCTATATTTGTATCAATATCTCTATATCTCCTATTAGATATCTGTCTTTTTATAGATATCTATCATCTATCTATCCATCTATTGAGAAAGGTTCATTATATAGAACTGGATCACATAGTTATGGAAGCTGACCAAGGAAAATCAATGGTTAGCTCCGGTTTGAGTTTGAAGACCTGAGAATCAGAAGAACTGATGGTATATGTTTTAGTTCAACTCTGAGACCTAAGACAGAAGAACAATGTCCCAACTCAAAGACAATCAAGCAGAGAGAGTGAATTCTCCCTCATTCAGCTTTTTGTTCTATTTAGGCTTTCACTGAATTGGATGAGGCCCAACACTGGGAAAGACCCACTACACTGGAGAATCTGTTGTACTCAGTCTACTGATTCAGATATGAATCTCATCCAGAACCACCCTCACAGATATACTAAGAATAATGTTTAACCAAATATCTGTGAACCTTGTGGCTCAGTCAAGTTGAGGCATAAAATTAACCTTACAAGTTAATTAAGTTTATATTGAATTATGTAATATGTACAAAGGAAATGCAATAAAATATACCTAAAATTATGGACATTTTACCAAAAAAAAAAAAAAAGGAGAATACATCACAGAAATACATATAGGTAATGCTACCTGTTTAGAAACAAAGATAAATAATAGTTGTCTGAAATGATAATTGCACACTTAACATTCTTATACAGCACCAATCATAACTCTGCTTAAAATGCATATTAAATATTATCTAATGATGTAGACTCTATATTTATCACTAAAATTGTAAAATCAACTGAAAATTAATGTTACAGTAATTGAAATGTTAAAAGCACAGAAAATATAGATTCAAACAATAAATTTATCCCAAATTCTTAACAAAACAACTTGAGTGAATTGAGGTGAAAAAAATTGTCTTTTACAAAATTAATATTTAATCTTAAATTAAAAATTATTGTAATTATCAAATCAACCTGGTCTCAAGGTCATATCTTCATTCCTATAATATCATATGATTAGGTATAGTTGTTTGAAATAGCATTTATAATTAGATTTTATAAAATATTTCTTTTTTTAAAAAAATTACATGCTGTCTTGTTCATTAAGAATAGACTCCCTTTCTTTTGGCAAAATTAAAATTAAGTGATATTTACTTGCACATATACCTGAAAGTAACTTAAGAACTTCAATTATTTAGCATCTTTTTATTTACAATGTTCCATTTTCATTATTGCACTTCAATATGTATTTTTAAAATTCACATTACATAAAAGTTATTATTTTAACCATTTATTTGTGTAGTATAAAGTAACATTAAGTACACTCTTATCGTTATACAACCATCAACATCATCCATCTCCAGAATTCTTTTTATTATGACACTAAAATTATGTATTCATTAAACATTAACTTTCATCCTTCTCTCTTCCCAGTTTCTGGCAACCACTTTGTCTCTATGCATATGACAACTTTAGTTACCCCATTCATGCTAATGAAACCATACAATATTTATCCTTTTGTGATTGGCTTATTTCACTTATGTATATCTTCAGAGTTCATTCATGTTGTAGCATGTGTTAGAATTCCCTTCCCTTTAAAAGCAGAATAATATCCCATTTATGTATATGCCACACTTTACTTATCCATTCATCCATCTATCAGTTTTCCATAGCAGCTATACTAGTTTACATTCTCACCAGCAGTGCACAAGTATTCTAAGTCCTTACCAATATTTGATATTTTCTGTTTTTTTTTAATAGCCATCTTATTGTATATCAAGTGGCATCTCAATGTGGTTTTGATTTACATTTCCCTAATACTTAATGTTAAGATATCTTTCATGTGCTTATTGATCATTTGGAGAAATTTATTCAAATCTTTAGCCTATTTTTAAATGGGGTTTTTGTAGTTGTTGAATATAGGAGTTCTTTATGTATTTTTGATATTAACCTCTTATAAAACATATGATTTGCAAGTATTTTATTCCATTCAATGGAATTTCATTCTATTGTGCCCTTTAATGCACAAAATGTTTCAATTTTAATTTAGTTTAATCAATTTTTAATGTACTTTTTCCTGTGCTTTTCATGTTATATCCAAGAAATCATTGTTAAATCCAATGTTATGAGAATTTTTCCTTACATTTTATTCTAAGAGTTTTATAGTTTTAGCTCTTATGTTATTTCCTTGATCTATTTTGAGTTAATTTGGTATGTGGTATATGAAAATGTCCAACTTCATTCTTTTATACATGGGTATCCAGTATTCCAACAGTATTTGTTGAAAAGGCTATCCATTTATTATTTAATAATCTTCTCATTTTTATAAAAAATCCTTTGACCATGTATGTGATGGTTTATACTTGAGCCTTCTATTCAATTACTTTGATCTGTAGGTCTGTCTTTATACTAATACCACATTGTTCTGGTTACTGTAGCTTTGTATTAATTGTTGAAATCAGGAAGTGTGAGACCTCCACTCTGTTTTTCTTTCTGATGGTTGTTACAGCCTCAGGATCCCTGCACTTAAACCCTGAATGCTTATAACCCCAAAACTTTAAAATCTGAGAAATATATATATATATCTAAAATAAACACCATTTTGTATATGCTGTGCTGCTCTTGCAATTGAATTTTGGTATCATTGTATTCTTTAAAAATTGTTAATTTTAATTACTACTTTTAGATTTATTGGCACTAAAATATGAATTTTTTTGTTACTGTTTATTTCCATTTTAAAACATGACTTATCAATAGAAAACTAGAATATTTTGTTCTAATAATGGATCCCACAACTGTTTGTACATACAATTCTTAAGTTCTTTAGAAAGGGTGGCTACCTAGACTGGGCTCCACCCATGGGAATTCTACTCTAGTAACTCAGTGGTGACACTGGGAAATTTGATTTCTTTGGCCATTGCTAAACTGATTCTAAGCAGAGGTATTTGCAAATAACTAACTAGGATAAATATAATTAAAATTGTTTATTCAATTTTGTCCCTATTTGATAGAAGAGAAGAGTGGAAGATGGAATGAGAAAGAGATAATTTGTTATATCTTATATTCCATAGTGAAAGGGATTATAAGGGAAAGGAGGGGAACTGAGTGGGAAAAATTAAAGAGGGAGACAAACCATGAGAGACTCCTAACTCTGGGAATCAAACAAAGGGTTGCAGAAGGGGAGGTGGACAGGGGGATGGGGTAACTGAGTGATGGGCACTAAGGAGGGCACTTGATGAGATGAGCACTGGGTGTTGTAGTTATGTTGGCAAACCAAGCTTAAATAAAAACAAATGTAAAAAAAAAAAGAGAGAGAGAGAGAATTTGAAAACAAAGTGGTGATCAAGACTAGCCTAATACATTGATTGGTTGTTAGTGTTATTACTGAAGGCCAGCATGATGCCTAAACTTTCAAGCCATATAAGATATTTACAGGTGCTTATTGTCGTTATCACAGTCTTAACTCAATTATATGAATAATTAGTTAAATAAATATCTCATTATTTTAATGATCCGGCATTGAATTTTCTCAATGGTTATATAAAATTACTAATCATTCCTTCTACCTTTTGGTCTGCATTTTTTGTATTTGGCCTGGAAAATATTTGTAATCTTACTAATATTAATAATAAGGGAAAAAAAGAGAAAGAAGAAAGAACAACAGGAAGAAAGGAAGGTATGTTGGGAGGTAAGGATGAAAGTAGGAAGGAAGAAAGGGAGGGAGAAAGGGAGGGGGGAAAGGGAGGAAAAAGAAAGAGAAAAGAAGGGAAGAGAAATAAAAAGCAGGAAAAGAAGAGAAAAGAAAGGAAGGGAAGGAAAAGGAGGAGAATCACTTGCCACCATTTAGAATATAAAAATATTATAGAAAAAATTTTAAATTTCTGGCTTCTCTTGAAAATATTGAAACAACTGGCCACCCAAATGTCAGCAAATGGAAGATGCAAAGAAATGGCTAGCTGGTCCTTTACCTATGGCAAACACTGTTCATGACTCTGTAGAAACATTAGCTATTCTGCCTCACATGTATATTTCCCAGATTTGGTAATTTTATTCACATCTGGCATCTTTAGATATTTTTTTAATCGTAATCTCAGTAAAATCACAAAGAATCTTGCTGTTTATACTGGCTTATAAAACACAAAGGCATATATAAATCCTTTGGTCTTTACTCTAATGACCTTTTCCTCTTATGCTTATTATCTGAGTTCAGCCCAGAAGGCAACTCATGCTTGTTTGATTTTTTTTTTTCTTATTTTTTCTTTCTTTCTATAACAATTTTTGAGTTAAAATTAACTGGTGCTATGCTTAAAACAAATTCAGCTAAAAAACAATAACAAGTCTACAGAAACAAAACAAAAACAGCATTACCAGTTCAAAGCAAAATTTTGGAAGCAGGAATGTAGTGTGAAAATTATGTTAACTCTTCCAAGCTAGAAGCAATTTGGTAAATTGCTTTTGCTGTGATCTTATTAACTTAAAGACCTACTGAATGAGAGAAGATATTTGCAAATGACATATCCATTAAAGGGTTAGTATCCAAAATATATAAAGAACTGACACAACTCAATGCAAAAATATTTCTCCAAAGAAGACATACAAATAGCAAACAGACACATGAAAGATGCTCAACATCACTCATTATGAGGACAATGCAAATCAAAACCACAATGAGATTTCATCTCACACCTATCAGAATAGCTAAAATTAAAAACACAAGCAACAAGTGTTGGTAAGAATGTGGAGAAAAAGGAACCCTCATGCACTCTTGGTGATAATGCAAAATTGTGCAGCCACTATGGAAGACAGTATGGAGGTTCCTCAAAAAAATTAGATATAGAACTACTGTAGGATCCAGGAATCTCACTACTGGGTACTTAACAATAGAATATAAAAAATGCTAATTTGAAGAGATATATCGCCTCTGTGTTTATTGCAACATTATTTAATGATTAATAAATAATAAAAACATTATATAATGGAAATTTATATATATATTTATATATATATAATGGAAAATTATTCAGCCATAAAAAATTTAAATCTTACCATTTGCCATCTAAAGAGTATAATGCCACGCAAATAAGCCAGTCAGAGAAAGACAAATACCATATGATTTCACTCATATGTGGAATTTCTGAAATGAAACAAAGGAAGAAAAAAGGAGAAAGACAAACCAAAAAACTAAAAATAGAAATAAAACAGATTCTTAACTTTAGATGACAGATGGTTACCAGAAGTGAAGTAGTTGGGAGAATGGATGAAATAAGTGAAGGAGATTAAGAGTACACTTATCATGATGAACACTGAGTAATATATGGAAGTGTTGAATCACTATATTGTACACCTGAAGCTAATATGACACCATATGTTAACTACTCTGAAATTAACATTAAAAATTAAAAATAAATATAATCTTATATAAGTGTCTAAATGTCCTAAATCAGGCTTTACATTTTTTCTTAAAATAAGTAGGAAGCTATATATTTCAGTCAGTATTCATTTATTTGAGAATAAGGAACGTTTTAATATTTGATACCATAAGTATATATTCCTTGCTTAATACAATGAAATTCTGCAATATGTCTGGCATCTTGGAGTATTAAAGATTTATTCTTGGGGATCCCTTGGTGGCGCAGCGGTTTGGCTCCTGCCTTTGGCCCAGGGCGCGATCCTGGAGACCCGGGATCGAATCCCACGTCGGGCTCCCGGTGCATGGAGCCTGCTTCTCCCTCTGCCTGTGTCTCTGCCTCTCTCTCTCTCTCTCTCTGTGATTATCATAAATAAATAAAAATTAAAAAAAAAAAGATTTATTCTTGGATGCCTTCCCAGTTAAGAATGCATTCCTTTCTGAGAAATATACTGTCCCAACCCTCCTACCAATTGCTTCCAAAATGTGAAGACCTCAGGAGTCATGTGATGCTGTAGAATTTAGTCTATATTTGATTATAACAGGTGAGGATGACTGACCCAAGCCAAAGAGATCGTTTCTATTAGGAATCTGGAGTTGAGTGTCAGGGATATTGTTCAGTCTCTTCTGATTACTAAATCTGAGCATGCATGTGAGTGAATGTACTGTCATATCAAAACATCATATAGCTAACCTGTACTTTCACAATAGTAATTTCAACTTAAGTGGAAAAAGACAGATGAGGCCATGATAATTTGAAATGATGCAAAAGAAGAGTCTCATACATAAAGTTTGCAAAATTATGAATAGTCATATCTGTTTGAATATCTATCAACTAGGGAAGAAGTGGACATTATTTAGGTTGTGATCTGCATATACTGTCCCCTGGAATTGAATCCACATCCATTATCTGGAGGTCACACTGGAGAAGGGAGACTTTTTTTTTTTACCTGTAAAAGGATAGTTTGGTTATATTAAGTTCAAACTATCTCTAAATGACAAAAAGTTTTGACTGAGAAAGCACTGGATAAACTACCTTGGGCAATTTTGTGCAGTCTACTCAACCCAGGATGTTTCCTTATGAGACCTACAGTAATGTCAATGGATGTGGACCCCAGCAAACACATGTCATCTGTATGACCCAGGCATTCTGCCATAGTTGACTAGGTGAGGACCAGATAAGTTATTCACAATTAGCCAAATAAGATTGCCTTGTGGGAATTTATGTTTGGGGTTCACTGATTACCCTTATTAATTACTTAACCTGTAGACATATAAACCTTGGAGTTACGGAGGCAAGCAATCTAATATTTTGGGTGGATAGAAATAGGAAAGGCAAGGTTCTGATTAGTTCTTCAATGCATTTCTGGATATTTGAATTAAATCCCCTCTTTTATGAAAATATGGTTTTCTAATTTTTAAAATCAAGAGTGATAATCAAATTGGAATAGTTGTGTCAGAATTCTCAATTGTACCTTAGGTCTGCATATGTTTTTATAGAATTATTTTTTATTTCTCCATCCTGGTTTTCTGAAAGAGAAAATGAATAGAGAATTACCTTAAAACATATATACAAGCTTCCAAGAACTCTTCAAGAAATGTCATCACCAGCTGTCCAGCTGCTCAAATCAGAAACATGGAAGTCATTCCCTACTCTAAAACACATATCCAGGGATCCCTGGGTGGCTCAGCGGTTTGGCGCCTGCCTTTGGCCCAGGGCGCGATCCTGGAGACCGGGGATCGAATCCCACATCGGGCTCCCGGTGCATGGAGCCTGCTTCTCCCTCTGCCTGTGTCTCTGCCTCTCTCTCTTTCTCTCTGTGTGACTATCATAAATAAATAAAAATTTAAAAAAAGATACTTATATAAAAAATAAAAAATAAAAAATAAATAAAACACATATTCAGTCCACCACAGAGAACTTTTAAAAATATCCCTCAAAGCTGGCCACTTTTTTCCACTTGGTACTAATTTTGACCAACTCATCATTAGTTTTCAGTAGGATTACTGAAACATTCTGTAATGATTTCTGTGTCTTCATCTTCTCCTGTTATAATCCATTCATCATATTAGTCAAAGTAATCTTTAAGAAGTGTAATTTTCACCATGTCACTCCTTTACAGAAATTTCTTCAATGGCTTCCTGTTGAGTTTATTATAAATTCTAAAATGATATAATACTATCTAACTTCCAGTCACAATTTATATCTTTATCCCCTTAGCTGTCAAACATTCTAGATCATGGCCATATAGTCTTGGAAGTACTAGCTTCCAAGTCAAACATTCTAGATCTGGTCATATAGTCTTGGAAGTACTGGGTTTTTCTACCAGATTATTCTTTGCTGTGAGAGATTGTCTTGGCATTATATTTAGTGGCATCTCTGTCCACCATTCACTAGATTCCAGGACATCACTCATTATTGGGACAAAATTTCCCCAGATATTGTCAAAAATCCCTGAGGCTTAAAATCACTGAAACTACCACTCTAGATAAAGTCTTGTTCTTTTACATATTGTAACAGTGTTCTTCCTTTCTTTTCTCCCCCAAATCTTCTAAAACTATTGCACCCTTCCTGGAATATTCTTTCTGTACTCCCATTTATTTTTCCATTGATTTAGTCACTCCCTCCCAACGCAGTACACTAGGTTAGTTTTGCTCTCTGATATCTTTTTGATTCATCATTTTATTCTCTGCTCTCAATTTCTATGTCGCGTTATCTTTTCATCCAATGTGCAATGTTCTAGTTCGTCACAAGAACTTTTTCTTTAAGATTTTTATTTATTTATTCATGAGAGACACATAGAGAGAGGCAGAGGGAGAAGCAAACTCCTCACAGGGAGCCTGATGTGGGACTCAATCCGTGGATCCTGGGATCACACACTGAGTGGAAGGCAGATGCTCAACAGCTGAGCAACCCCAGGTGGCCCCATCACAAGACCTTTGCTCATGCTTTCAAATTTTCTGATCACTGCCCTATTTTGTTTCAATGTCTACTCATAGCCCCATCTCACTTCTTTTAAGAAAACTTTCTTAGCACCACAGACTTCATTTATGTTGTCAATATGCCTCCATACATAATTGTGTTCCTTTTATCAAAACACTTGACTCAGTTTGCCATTTTGTATTTATTTGTGTAATGATCTGGCTAATGTATTTCTCATCCAGAAATATTCTTCTCAATGAAAAAATGAACCATGTTTATTTATTTGTTTTTGTTTTATTTACCATTTTATCTCAAGCACCTATCACAGATTCTGACACATAATAGATACCATATATATGGTGAAGAGAATGAGGTTAGAGCAATGCTCACAATTATAATTAGATGATTACCTATGTGATCATGCTACTAGTATGGATTATAAGCTGTCTGAGTGCTGAGATTTTTGTGTTTGTTTGGAATCAGTACATATATAGTACCTAACACAAAATCTCGGTAAATGTTGTTTTTCAAAGCAATGGATGTTTCCTGGAAATAACTGTTGTTGTAAGTTAAAACTGCAGAATTTTTTTTATCTACGAAATTTCAGATTAAAAAAATGCACCTTAGACATGTTCCAGATCATTTTTATTTACTTGTTTTTCATTTTTTAGATGAACATGCATATATTCTTAGTGCAACATAAGTTAATGGTAGGTTAGTGCTAGAATCTGGTCTCTTGACACCTGGTTAAATATTACTTTTTCAGTTGCCTAATATACCCGCCAGAAATATTTGAAAACTACAAAATACTCTAGTGCATGTTTTCTAAACTCTAATATACCTACAAATACCCTAAATTGGTAATATGTGTTATTTTCCTATCTACCTTATCTTCACTATTTTGCTTTCCTATTCAGTCTCTATTTGCTTTAAATATAATTTCTTCAATAACACCTTTGGCAATAAGTTGACACCCCATTAAGATTATATAATTAATGTATAGATTTAGTAAAGGCATAACTTCTTTTTTTTTATTGTCATTGTTAAGGAAACTTATTTGCCAATATAAATATAGGTTTAGATCTGTAAGTTCCTCAGTAAAAGAAGGGCCTTTATATTTTAAATAATATCACTGATGCCCAAGGGTCTCTTATTACCCAGAAACCATATGAACTACATAGAATGTTATCAAACATATTTGGGACCACCATACTAATAACTGATTTCATAAAAAACATGGGAAGCCCTGGATAAGCTTCATTTAGCCAATCTCAAATATTTAGGAGAAAGGTTATAATTCATTGATACAAAAACATTAAATGATACTGACATAGATCTTGAGGAAGACATATATAATAGGAGAAGTTAATAACTCCATCTCCACTATGTTGAATAGCAAAAAGCAGAATTTACAGGGCATGCTTACAATTCCCCTTGTACACAAAGGCTGCATGGATTAAATGGTTCCAATTCCTAGATATACTGTGGTTGAATAGCTGATGTAAGCATGCCATTTCTGGAAAATAACTCATTAGGTTTGGCAGCATGAATCACTTCCTATATTACTAACCATGAAAATTATATGATGCAGGCCCTTTGTGGTGAAATGTCTGAGAAAAACCTGTCCTCTAGGCTTCACAAAGGAAGGATAAAAATCTGTCTCATATCATCCTTTTTTTTTTTTTTTTTTTTAAGGAGATTGGTGTTTGTTTCAGGAAAAGTTTTGCATTGATCACATCTTGAGGGCATTGGGTATATGCATCTTTTTACAAATTATTGATGAATATTAAATCTAGAAGAAATAAGTGTCTCAAAAAAAAAAAAAACTTTTCGAAGTAGAGATCAACAGTGCCTTCCTTTAACTGATATATTTTACTATCCACCCTCCAAAGAGGATAGCTTGGAATATATATGTTTCTCTCTAAAAATAACAGCATATATTTAAAAATGTTTTAAAAATAAAGCCCTATAAAGTACATTGCCAGTAACTTACAACAATAAAAGCCACTCATTTTCTCATCTCATTCTTTAAATATTCACATTTACTCAAAGAAAATATATATTTATATTTTAAATTTTCTGTGGTTTGTTGTTCCAAATATACAATTTTTTATTTTAATAAAAAATCATTTATAAATCAGATTTGATGAATGAGTCATATAAATATTTTGGTTATAAAGGACAGAAGCATATTTTTCCTCTTTCTGAATTTTCCTGTAATGAAAGTCCACAAATTATCAAAAATCCCAACATGGTGATTTAGAAATCTTATATTCTGAATTAAAATTTCCCAGTAAGTAGATCTGTGGCTTTAGTACAACTCTTTTCTTGCATCTCAGCTAGTTAAAAAAATGAGGAGGATGTTTCAGTGAATTGCCTTAAATGTATATTCCAAATTTGTTTATCTATAATTAAGAAGAAAAATCATATTCATCTAAATGAATGACAATGAGCAAGAAGCAATATTACATCTCAAATGTTGTTTTTAGGAATGAAAAGTATTGATTTAGCTTAACAAATGTTAACCCAGAGGTCTCAGTGCAGGTGTCCTTCCCACAAAGCCTGACTAATTTCCCCTAAATGGCTCACATGGTTCTTTTTGTTGAGATCCAGTACTGCTGCTTCTTCTGCCTCTTCAGTCATTTTAAGAGGCAAAAAGATCAGCTGGGATGTCCTGAAAGCTATGGCTTCATGCCTGCTTTTGTAAATTTTTCCTATTTGGTCTCTTGTTTTCCTTTATTTTTTGGAGCTGGTTATACGCCAGTTGAATTGAATTTCAATGTATTTGTCCCATATTAGAAATATAGTTCTTTTACATCTTCATATTTAGTCTTTAAGTTTATTTTAGATCCTTCAGTTCTGATTTTTATATAATTTCACAGATATCTAAACTGTACTCATTGGTAATTACCAATTCTGCCCTATAGTTTATTTCCCTACAAGGAAACTCTTGCAGTAAGTTTTTTTTTTTTTTTTAATTTCCCCCACATTTACTTTACTTCAAATATTTTTACAGTAGGCATCCACACATTTCCATCACACTCTTCTCCCCTTTGCTGTGCACTGAGGCTTTCACCCTAGGCATTCTCACCTAGCAAAGGGGCTGCTGATGTATTTGCAATTTTCCTCACATCTTCACTTTTTTTCTTTCTTTCTTTCCTTTTTTTTTTTTTTTTTTAAGGTGTTGAAAGGAATCACAAACCTAACATAGCTCAAAGAGACATCTGTTTCCTCCTGAACTTACTCCTTCTGTCTTGGTATCTCACTAACTGGTACCACAATCTACCTAAATTTCTCAAAACAAGACTTAGAAGTCATTTATCACTTCTCCTTTTCTCATCAATTACATGCAGAACCACCTAGTCCTTTAATTATAAAATAGGTGTCAGCACCAGTCACCTTGTGCTAACTTTGATTCTACTCCCCAGTTCATTCTACTATATCTCTTGCCCAAATTGTAATAGCATAGCTGCTTTTTCTGTTCCAAAAAATTCTCACTGTACATGAATTTAAATCCAAATTTGTGTTCCTAAGTTGTATATAATGTGGCTCCTGTTTGTTTCTCTTCAGTTTCCCTGCCACTCGGAACCATGACTTTTTAGGTTTTGTTCATTTGCTTGTTATTCTTAGTGTTTTACAAATACAAATGTGGATAACTTACTTCCAATGTGTAGTCTCACGCTTGTTGATCTTTCTGTTGAGAATGCTCTGCTTCTAACTTTGCTTGGCTGGTCTTTTCTTGCCATGAAGTTTTCAGCTCACATGTGACCCCCCTTCTTGGGTTAGCTTTTTGACTGCTTCAACTACCAGTTTCCATCCATATCCTCACCTCCATAAACTCAATTACTTTATGTTTATTCTTTTTCATTATAATAATAATGTAACTATCTTACATTCTCAATTTTTTAAAATTTTGCTTTTTACGTGTAATCTTCCCACAATAGAATATATATTTTATATATATATATATATATATATATATATATATATATATATATTCCCCCCCAAGAATATATATTTTAAGATGTTTATCTTGGCTCAGAATTGAAAATCAATAAATACTTGTTGAATGAATGATTGAATGAAGAAATAAACCACATTGCAAGTGATAACTCTTATATGCTAAACAACCTAAAGAATTAAAGCTAGAACACATCTTAGAGCTCTCTAATCAAAGTGACTCATTTTATTAACAAAAAACTGAGTTCAGGGTAGATTATGTAACTTGCTGAAATCCACACAGATGGCTAGTAGAAGAATTAAGACTGGAATATGTATATCCCACAACACAGAGAAAAACTGAGAAAAAGAGAAATGATCAATAGTTCTCCAGTGATTTTTCCTTTTCACACCATCTGTTTCACTCTGTTATATCATATTACTCTATAGGCACCTTTATTCTCTTTCAAACTTATTCTTACAAGAAAATATAACAAATCAGGTAGTATAAAAGTTCTATCAAGACCTTATGTTTCTGCTCACTAAAGATCTTGAGAGTCATCGCAACCATTCAGACAACAAAAGCTAAGAAAACTGAAAATGACTGGCAGAGATGCACCAGAGAAGTGAGGCCTCAAGTCAAACTACCACTCCAAAATTTGAAAAGACAGGTAAATACAGAGAATCACAAGCATCATCTGTGAATCTAGACCAGAAACCACAGGTGACACTAATTGGATGGAACAGTTATATGGTAATTTTGACAAATTGTTGGAAACGGAGTATGAACTAGTAAGAAAATATGAGACCCATGGAGGCTGTAGTCTTACGGGTCCCGACATATTCATGGTTTTTACATCCAGAGACTGTATAGGTTGTCATGTTGGAGAACCAAGAAAGATACACTCATGGCTCTAGCAGAAGGAAGAAAAAAAATGACCATTGTGAAATATACCATTAAAAAGCAGCTTACTTTCCATGGTAAAATCTTACTAAAGCCTAACCTACCTAAATGAAAGGCAGCTGCACGAATCCAGTCTGCTTTAACCTTCCTACCTCACCTGATTGTGTGTGTGTGTGTGTGTGTGTGTGTGTGTGTGTGTTGGGGGGGAAGCTGAGAGACACAGCCCAGGGGCACAGGCCTATTAAAAATTGAGATATAACCATAAGGTAACAAATTGCTTTCCCTCCTGCACACCATACCATCATATCAATGGGACTCTATATGATAATAGTGGGTTACAGATAAAAGACATAAAAGATAGACCATATCTAAAGAAGAGTTCTTAAGAAATTCCAAACAAAATCATGGAGACAAAATTAGAAATACTACAAGATTTGATTGTCTGACCCCTACAGTTATAGCAAATATTAAACGCAGCCTAATTCCTGGTCAAATTAACATAAAATCTCACACTAAATTTCTATTTACTTCAGACTCTGTTATCCATTACATCATATCTGACTTTTTACAACAACAACAAAATTATAAGGCATACCAAAAAACATGAAAAAGCAATCTGAAGAAAAGATTCAAATATGAAAATTTGGGGGAATGTTGTATTGAGATTTAAAGCATCTATGATTAATATGTTAAGGGTTCTAATAAAAAAAAGTAGACAACATGCCATAACACATGGGTAAATGTAAGCAAAGATGATAACTCTCAAAACAATTGAAATATAATAGTATAAATTTTTTAAAAGGGCTGTAACACATATGAATAATATATTTGATGGGATCATCTATATACAACACAGCCAAGGAAGGAATCAGTAAGGTTGAAGATATGTCAGTAGAAATTTCACAAACCAAAATGCAAAGAGAAACAAGAGTGCACAAGAAGAAAAGAATATCCAAGAACTCTTGGGCAATTTCAAAATGCTCAACATAGGTATAATTGAAACGCCAGAAGGAGAAGAGGAAAGGGAACAGAAGAAAAATATGTGGAATATTAATAGCCAAGAATTTTTCAAAATTAATAACAGACACAATATCTCAGAACCAGGAATTTTAGAGAACATCATACATAATAATAAATAAATCCAGACCCATGTATATGATATTCAAACTGCAGAAACTGAAGGCAAATAAAAAGTCTCAAAAGAAGACAAAGGAGGAGTGACTGGATGGTGCAGTCAGTTGAGCCTCTAAATCTTGATTTCAGCTTAGGTCGTGATCTCAAGGTTATGAGATTAAGCCTCATTTGGGACTCAGCACTCAATGGAGTCTGCTTAAGTTTCTCTCTCCCTTTCCCTTTACTCCTCCCACCCATTCTCTCTCTCTCTCTCTCTCTCTCTCTTTCTCCAACAAATAAATAAATCTTCGCAAAAAAAAAAAAAAAAAAAAAAAAAGGAGGGGCACCTGGGTGGCTCACTTGGTTAGCATCTATTTCTTGGTTTCAGCTCAAGTCATGATCTCAGGGACTTGGGATCCAGCCCCCCATTTGGCTTCATGCTCAACAAAGAGTCTGCTTGCCATTGTCTCCTTCTCCCCCTCCCTCTGCTCATGCTCTCTCTCTAAAGTAAATAAAATAAATCTTAAGAGAGAGAGAGAGAGAGAAGCCAAAGTGAAAAAAAATTAACTTATCATAGAACAAGGATAAGAATTACAGAGGTCACTCATCAGAAATCATGCAAATAAAAACAGAATGGAGTAAACTACTCAGAGTTGAAGAAGATAAATTAAAAAGGACACCAATGTATAATTCTAACTCCAGCGAAATTGTCCTTCAAAATGAAGAAGAAAATACACCGATTTTAAAAAATGGAGGTTATCACAGTGAATAAAACAAAAACAAGACCCAACTATGTATTGTCTAAAACAAATCCATCTTAAATATAAAGGCTGAGACCAGTTAAAAATAAACAGGTTTAGAAAGATACAACATGTACCCCTTAATGAAAAGTAAGGTGGAGTAGCTATATCAACTATGGACAAGGCCAATTTCAGAACAGAAAGATTATCATGAGTTAAGTAGGGGATTACATCAGCAATACTTTTAGAAGACAACCATTCTTAATGCATATGCACCTAACACTAGTGCATCAAAATATGTGAGGCAAAAACTCATAGAACTGCAAGGAGAAAAAGAAAAATTCACACTTATACTGGTGACTTCAACACCCTCTTTCAATAGTTGATTGATCAAGTGGTCCCAAAATCTGTAAAGATATAGCTGACCTGAATAGCACTATCGATCAACTTGACCTAAGTGACATTTACGAAATAGCACCTCCAATAACAGCAGAATATACATTTCCTCAAACTCATATGGAACAGTCACTAAAATAGATAATATTATTTTATATATAATGCCTCTCAGCAAATTTTTAAAAATAGAAATCATCAAAATGTTATTTTAAGGAGACACCTGGGTGGCTCAATCCTTTGAGCTTCTGTTTTAGGCTCAGGTTATAATCTCAAGGTCCTAGGATCAAGCCCTAAGTCAGGGGCTGAGTGAGGAGTCCACTTGTCCCTCTGTCTGCCCTTCTCCCTGCTCATTCTCTCTCTCTCTCTCTCTCTCAAATAAGTAAATAAGATCTTTAAAAAACTGTATTTTCAGGTCACAATTGAATAAAATAGAAATCAAATCAGAAGGATATTTGGAACACGCCCCACCCCCCCCCCCATTGAGAAATGAAACACCACAGTTCTAAATAATGCAGGGGTCAAAGAGGTAACAAGAGAAAAAATTTTTAAAAATCTTTTGAGCTAAGTGAAAATAAAATCTCAACTTATTAAAAACTGTGAAATCCATTGAAAGCAGTGTTTAGAGGGAAATTCATGTATTAAATGCATATCTTATTAAATTAAAAAAATCTAAAATCAATCATCTAAGCTTTCTAGAGAAATAGAAAGGAAATTAAGCCAAAAGTGAGCATAGGAAAATAAATAGTATTACAGTCTCAATAAATGAAATGGAAAAGAGAAAATCAGCAGATAAAAATCAACAAAGCTAAAAGCTGATTTTGAAAAGATTAATAAAATTGATAAACTTTTAGCAAGCTTAAAAAAAATGGCACAAACCTGCCACTATCAGAAAAAAAGAGATGTCATCACTACTTTTTTCATAGACATTAAAATGATAATAAAGGGACACTTCAAACCACGATATACCCACAACTTAGATAACTTAGATGAAATGGACCAATTCTTTAAAATACAAAATGCCAAAACTTACATGAGGAAGGGGCGCCTGGGTGGCTCAGCAGTTGAGTGTCTGCCTTTGGCTCAGGGCATCATCCCAGAGTCCTGGGATGAGTCCCATATAGGGCTCCCTGCAGGGACCTTGCTTCTCTCTCTGCCTGTGTCTCTGCCTTTCTCTGTGTCTTATGAATAAATAAATAAAATATTAAAAAAATAAAAATACATGAGGAAAAATAGATAATATGAAGAGGTCTATATGAATTAAAGAAATTGAACCAATAATAAGTACCTTTCCAAAAAAGAAATTATTAGCCAAGAGGGTTTTGCCAGTAAATTCTACCAAATATTTAAGAAAGCAATGACACCAATTTTACATGATCCTTTCTGGAAAATAAAAACAGGGAAAATTTTCAGACTCAATCTATAAGGCTAGATACTCTTCTTATATTAAAAAAAGGAAAAGATAAATACATTACCAAAAAGGAAGAGCAAAGACTGATATTTATCACATCAGAATATAGATATAAAAATCCTCAAAAAAGTAAATAAATATAACCAATATATTAAAAACTATACACTATGATCAATTGAGATTTATTCCAGGTATTTATTTCAGTTAGCTTATTTCAACATCTGAATATCAGTCGGTGTAATCCACCACATCAACATATTAACAAAGGAAAGCCATCATATACAATGATGAAGAAACTTGACAACGTTTCTTCAAAGTTTCCAATATACATTTGAAATAAAACCCCTCAGCGAACTATACATAGAGAGAACTTCCTTAACTTGATAAAGGGCATCTGTAAAAAGCCCACAGGTAACAACATACTTAAAAGCAAAGGTGTGTCCTCTTACTACTGTTCTTTAACATCATAATGGAACTCTCATTTAGTGCAATAAGAAAAGGAAATTAAAATACAGAAATTGAGTAGGAGAAAGAAAACTGCTTTTGTTCATAGATGTTACTGTCTATATAGGAAATCTCAAAGAATTGACAAAAATCTCCAGAGAATAAAGGGTCAGGATGCAGGTTAGTATGCAAAAGTCAGTTACTTTCTTCTATGCCAGGAACAAACTGGAACTTGAATATTTTAATTATAGTACCAAGAAAATGAAATAATGCCTATGTATATACCTACCAAATATGTATAGGATCTATATGCAGAAAATTACAAAACTCTGGTGAAACAAAATCAAGATCTCCGCAAATGGAGAAATATTACATTTGTGGATTGGAAGATTTAATATTGTCAGGATGTCAGTTTTTCCCAACTTGATCTACCGATTCATTGCAATTCCAATCAAAATTTCAAGTTATTTTATAATAAAATGATTCAATTTTTTTATGGAAATATAAATGATCTTAATAAAATCCTAAAGAGAAAGAGAGACTCACATTAGTTGATTTCAAGACTTTTAATAAAGTACAGTAATTAAAATGGTGTGGTATTGGTAAAAGAACACAGATTAAGGAAAAAGTTATGGTATATAAATCTGTTCTTCTTTACTCTCTATTTCTTTTGGATATTTCTGGTTTCATCTATTTTGGCCATTATGCCTACAATTCTAACTAACATGTTTATGTTTCTCTTTCTTGATTTTTTGACTTTACATATCTGTTAATTACTTAGCTTTCCACACAAAAGAACTCAAAATTGTGTGGAGGCCGAGAAAATTAAGGCCATTCCACTTTAAGTTCAGTGTTATCACAAGTACAGCCATCCCGGGCCCCTGTGAATAAGAGCTGAAGTTTACCTTACTTCAGTTACAGGAAGAAAACAGCTTACAGCTTAATGTCCTAGAAAGCCCCATATTAGAATAAAAACAGAGCCCAGGCCAAGGGCAGGAAGCCCCTATTAGAATAAGAACAGAGCTCAATGCCCTTGAAGGCCCCATATCAAAATGTAAACAGAACTGAGGAATTGCTCCACCCCTTCTGGAGGTCCCCAGACTTTTAAGTTAGTCCTTAAAACTAAGCTGAAACCCACCTGGGGGTCTACGTCCCTGCTCTGCTGCCTCGGGTACACTTGGACCCAAGCTCAAGCTTGTAAATAAACCCTCGTGTGTTTGCATCGGTGTCGGCTCCTTGGTGGTTTCTTGGATTCGCGATCTTGGGCACAACAATTGTAAAATAATACTAGAACTCTGGAAATACAAACTCTTGCCTGCACTCCCTTCTCTTTAAAGGAAGCAATTGCCATTCTGCTTCTTAAGTTAAATAAAGATTCACATTATTTTTATTTATTTTTATACACTTTTTTACAACAGTGAAATTATTTGTCTTCTATCCCTCCTTATGTGAACTAATGCAGTATTATAGGTGTTTTTTGAATATAATCAATAACATAAAGCCATCACACCAAAGAGGCTCAGATCAAACCACTAACATAAGAGCCACATAATCAAGCAAAGGAAGATGACAACAAGGTGCAGGTCACTTTTTGTGTGAAAAGCTAAACAACCACAACTGAAATTTCCTCCCTTTTCTCTCTTGTATCCAGAAGGGTCATCTTTACAACAGCCCAGAATGAAGAGGATTTTGTGGAAGCCCCAGAGAGCTAAATTAAACAATCCCTGCTGCACTAAAATCTAGCTTTTCATTGCTTGGTTTGTTTCTTGCCACTGAACATAATCTTTCAATCACAGGAAAGCTCTGCCAACCTAGCAGTCCTTGGTAATTAGTGAACTAAAAAAGAGAAGAATTTTTAGTACATACGTCAGAAATCGAAGACTTTAAATAAGCCAAGAAGGAAGTGTGATCTGAATCTTAATTACTACTGTCCATGCTTTCCACTTCTTTAGAGAGAGATTAGATGTCTTGACATTACTTTGGATGAAAAAGGACCAAACACATATATACACACACACCCCACACACATACACATCCCCAAAAATGAATGAAGTTACTGAGTTCTACCAATGAGAAAAAGATTACTTGGTACAATTCAGAACCCTTCTACCTCTCACAGAGTCACTTAAATAAATTACAAGTATGAAACCTGTAAAATAATTATGTATTAAAAAAAATTAACATCAGGGAGTTTTGACAAGTGTTACCAAAAGGGCTCAGAAAAGAAAAGGTGTTTTAACAAAGAGAATTGTTGATTTAGTGTAGCTGTAAGCTTAATACATAGCATCTGGCCTTGCTACTCAGGACAACCTTTTTTAGTTAAACATCAAAAAGTTTTCTTTTCTCCTGCCTTGATTATTACCTCAGGTCTTAATTAACAAGTTGTTGTTGTGTGTGTGTGTGTGTTTTTTCCACTTTGAATTATCGCTAAAAGATCTAGAAAGATCAAGGGAATGCAGAAAGAATGTAGGAGTGATGTAATCCTTGCCTAGTTATCAATGGCCTTTTAATTCCCCTAAAAGCTGTGTTTGCGTATCCTGATGGACCTAATGTGATCATAATCACAACAGAGACAACACCTCATCTAATATTCATGGTGAGCATTTTCCACCCACCCTATTCTGTTCAGCATTCAGAATATTTGTAGGTAAAGCAGCTGAAATCATTGAAATGCTTTATTTCCATAGATGCACTTAAATAAAATCAGTGAAGTGTTACAGCCATCCTGTAATTTTGATTTGCATTAATCTGTATGACATATAATTGGCCATTCCTAATGCCTTGCAGCAGAGAAGAAATGCATTTAATATTTATCCCTTGCATGATGAATCAGCATTGCTGTGTCTAAAGAGTTCAAAGTAAAACAGAAACTTGACAGATATCTGGCTAATATGATCATAGAGAAAATGAGTTATTTAGTGCACGAATTTCTCCATTGCCAGTCCAGTTTTCAAGACACATTCATAGATAATTTATTTAAGCTTTATAGATCTAAAAATTGTTTATCAAAAAATATTCAAGAAAATATTACTTTGGGAAATCAAGTCACCACATATCAAAGAAATAAAGTTTGAACCATCATATGTTTCTTTACATTTATTTATATAAATATATAGCTATATTCACAATGAATCTGAATAACATCTCATTTTATATAGTCTTGAAGCTTAGCTTCAACCACATCATTTTCAAAATATAAATTAAAGCAAGCAGATTGATAATGAAAAGCACAGGTGCAGAATTAACACAGAACAAAGTAAATAACACAGAAAGACCTATTTAAAAAATATTGAAAAGAGAATAATATAGAAAAATAAATTACAGGAATTAGTTACTCCCATATTTTACCCCTGGTTTATTTTCGAATTTAAATTTTACTGAGTAGAACTTAAAGACCTGGGAACTATAATAAATATTTGCCAATTTAAATATAGCATTAAATAGAATTATTGCAATAATGAGAATAGAGCTTAAGTAAAAAAGTATAAAATGCACATGTTCATCTTTGCATCAAATTTTGAAAACTGTATGCATCTGAATACATTTATTGCGTGAATAATTTCTTTTTGTACGTATAATTTCTTTTTGTATGTTGTAATTTACATCATTTTCTTCATGGACAAATTTTACAGGACTAGAAATTACATAGTATATAAATATATTTTGTTTTAGCCTTTTGGGAAATACACTCATTTCACACATAGACAAAAATATCACAATTTTAGAGTGATAATCATTACTGCCATCTTATAATCACATAAATCAGAAAGCTAATCAAAAAGTACTGAAAAGAGAGCTCAAGATAAACATTTCTCCCATTAGTCTACAAGCTGAGCAAATAAATTAAAAAAATCTTTGGCCAATCACCTTTCCAGGATATAATTATTTTAAAGACAAAAAATCACCATTCTTTGAAATGAAATGACAAGAAAAATGAGTTAAATATTCTTGAAATTTTTATATCTAAGTAGCTGACTACAAAGATCTTCCTCAGAAGTTATTATTTAGCCAAATTCTATATTTGGATTAGGGTAACATTCTCTCAGTGCTGAGGAGAAAGCATCTCTTTTCTTCTTTCCCATTTTAATCAGGAGACATTTTCTCCTCTGTTGTCAACACAAATATAAAATATTTCAGAACTTTAACAGTTCTGAAAACACAGCAGCAAAAATGTCCTAAAGAAATCTAGTGGCAGTATTTTCAGAGATTCCAACAAACCTGCTTACTACTGAGTGAAATAAAAGAAGGTAAGCATTTGTTCATGCAACCACTCTACCATGACCCAAAAGGAGATGAAAATGACATTTAAAGAGTTAAACATTGGTTATATTATTATCAATGTTCCAGACTTTTTTGAAGAAGAAAACAAAAATCAAAGAAACTCTTATTTTCAAAATGTTTTTACCATGTATATTAAAAAATAATATTATAAATTGAATATGACATTAAATAATTATGTACAGGCACAAGAGTAGATAATAGCTTAAGGATCAAAATTTAATATGGATTTTTTGTGTTATATTCTTTTAAACTTTTATTTTATTGTTTCCCATATTCTATTACTTACATTAGCCATTTTTAAAGAAAAGTAAAGGCTGTTTAGTTGATCATCTATTTTATGCTATAGTATTTTTTTCAGAAACTGATGAGAGAAGTTTTTTACTCCTAAAGATTCCCCTTAACTATTACCCACCTACATTCAGTTTTACAAAAAATTTCAAGAGATACAGGAACATTCTGTTCTATATCCATTGACCTCTGTTCAGGAAACCCAGGACTATATAATTTGATTTTCGGTGCACATGGTATATTATTTCTTTGAGTTCTATATCAGTATTTCTATAAAATTTGTCCTCTCTTAATTTTTTCCTAATTTTTTGCAGTTTGTCTCCAATGCCTATTAAACTGAATATGTTTGTATTTTATACTTTTTTTTTTAAATAAAAATGATGATTGGTTGCTGCTAAACAACAAAAATTCAACTGAGTAATTTAAAACTTGAAATGGGCTTTACTGAACTATTTGTGAATCAGCAGCAGCTCATCTAGCCAATTGAAAGGAGCTCTGTGGAGCCACAGAGAAAGAAATGTTCTTAAAGGCAGAGATTGGGAGGAAAAAAGGAAATTATTAGCAAATAATGCATTGTTTTAAGCCAGGCCACACTCCTAAGGGGAATGGAGAGGGGTTAGTAAATTTCCTGGTGCTAATGAGGAAATTCCATGTTGATTGGTTCAAGATTACATTCCGGGCTGGAGGGGTGTGATTGAAACCAAATTTAAGTTAGATATTAAGACTTGGTTTGCTGACTTGAGACAATAATGGAAGTAACTCCATTTTGAGTCTGTGATCTTCCTTTTACCAGCTGTATATTTCAGTCTCTTAGCTTTCCAAATGTGTGTACCACAGCAGACAAAGCAGTTAGGAGTCTGGGATCGTAAAGAGTTTCTGGATCCCAGTCCTTGTTTCACCCCTTGCTCGGTATTCTTGGAGAAACTTTTTAAATTTCCACCATTGTACAGTGTCTTCAATGTTAGTAGCTATATTCTAGAATTGCTGTTACTATTAAAATAGAATATCTACATAAAGCACTTGGTATGATGCCTACCACAGAAGAAGCATTCATATAACCAGTAGTTTCCACCATCATCATCATCAAAATGCTTCAATTTTCATTGCCTTTAAAGTTCCTGTAAAATGTAATGATCACACTTTTTTCTTTTGTACCCCAACTTATTCAATACAAATTTTCAATTTTTAAGTCTGGAATGACCACATTGGTGTGTCCGTCACATGCTGCATTTGGACATTTTTAGCAACTGTTCAGATTCATACATCTCAGCCACTTAGCTGATTCTTTCCATTGCACTTTCTCTTCCATTATAAGTTCTGTTTCTAACAACAACAAAAAAAGATATTTTTTAAAATCTATTTTTATAATAACATTAAAGTAACATGTTTATTAAAAATACTCCCATTTGTGTTTTAAATTAAATGAAATTCTTTGTACATTTTAGTATAGTATAGTATTCATGTTTGTCTCTACTCACAATGGATTGTAACCATTTTATTTCACAGCAACCTCAGCTAGTGTGTAAATAAATTGAAAATATTTTGGCAATATTTCAGCCACCCTCCCCAAAATATTTATAGTTTACTTTTCTTTACACCTTGGAGGCAGTGAAAAAAGCTCTTCATTGGAAAATTGTTAATTTAAAATAATTTGAAGTATCATTTTTCATTGTTGATTCTAAGCAGTCTTAGAGAGGAAACAACACTGGATGTTTATCTCTAATAGATTAAGCCACAGAGTTGATATCAGAGACAAATAGTTTCTATTCCTGGCATCATCTCCTATATACATGACCTTATATAAATCATATGTATTGAAAATTACTATACCACTTGGTGCATTACTAAGCAGTGCCAACACCAGCCTGTTCTTCCCAGTATGGATCTTGACTTGGCTAGCACAGAAAAACTAAATGTTTATGGTGGTTGTTTCTTCCTTTGTTTTTGTACCATTAATTTTCATGGAATGTTCTCTTTTCATGGAATATTCTCTTAATATATTGCTTGATTAATATCTCTCTATGATGAAAATGGGATATTTGTGAGCACTAGCTAGTATTCAATGTACTCTCTAGTAGGTAAATATCAAATTCTTCATCTAAAGCTATTGGTATAGCCTCAATAAGTTTGATAAGTTTATTCTATTTTATGATTATTTCAGAATTGCTCTTAGAGAAATAGCAACAATAATAGTATATTGTAAAAATGTGAACTTCAAAATGTTCATGTTTGGGTTTTGGAAAACATTTTTTTCATATCTCAGTTAAAATTCTTTTAATTAACATCCATTAAAAAATGGCATGAAGAGATATATTTTCATACAGTTAGGCCATAGTAAGGAGAAAAGTGCTGTTTAATTCCAATTGAGTCATCATTGGGAAGTTTATTACATTTGACAGATGTTCCCAAATAAGTTAGTCATGGTAATCTAAAAGCCAGAACCCTGAAAAGCTATATTTAACTTAAAACAATATACTATTTTACAGTGAAAAAAATTAATACACTTCAGCAATGACTGGATAACAATTGGACTTAGCCATCTTTAGGAAAAAAATTTTACAAATTGAAAAGTGTAAGTGTTCATTATTTTCACTAATTACACAATAGATAGTGCAGGACTGCCATACTCAGGAGATGAATAGCACATGGAGAGACCTCCAAAGAATAGCACATGTAGTGACTTCCAAAGCTGTACTTGCCTGCATAAAGGGCACTTTCCACATAATAGGACAGGTAAGTGCAGCCCAAACAGTGATCAACAGACTTGTTCAGTATAGGAAACTAAAGTCAGAGGTCAGAGCAGTTCACAAGATGGTAATTTGTAGAGCTGGCACCAGGAAAGAGAGGGCTGCCCAAGAAGGGAGCCCAAGCATCTACAAGGTAATGCCTGTGAATGTTTGACAGACTTTTAAGTTATGCATGCTTAGAACTAGAGTCTGCTGGGCCTAGCAGAAAAAGGCAATACAGGCTTCTGAGCAGAGAAGATATTCCAGAAGCTGTGTGGTGCTGAGCACCATTTGAGTTCTAACAAGTCAGAGTGGAGAACCTAACTGGTCTCCCCAACCAACAACAGAAACTTCAGAAGGCCACCAATTTAAGAGAAGGCATAAACAAAATGTGACAGGATTGAGCTTTAATGTGACTAAATGAGGTTTCCATTAGAGGAAAAAACAAAACAAAACTCAATGTACATTCAACGAAGACAAAAATAAAATAAGACTCTCAACAATATAACATCTACAACATCCGCCATACAAAAACAAACTACAGACTGGAGAAGTAGGAAATTGTAACCATACCAAGGGAAGAAGTCAGCAAAACTAGACTCCAGAGATGTTAGAATTAGCAGATATAGACTCTCAGGCAGCTATTCTAAATATATCTAACTATTTAAATAAAAAGATGGAAACCACTATTGAGACCAATGAGAGAATTTATTCTGTTTGCAAGCTAAAACTTAGCCTGCTTAGCACATGATTTCTGTCAGAGACATGGAACTCTATGGCAGAGGTGACTTCATTACTTGTGGCCCAGCAAGTAGCATGAGTTTTCTGTCTGTAGCAGTTCTTGCAAATATTACTGTTTTACTGAATATCTAGTCACATCTTTCATATATGCTACACCATTATAGCTAATATGCATGGTACCTTTATGTATCTGTCAGGCTTTTTGTTCTACACTCTGCATATTAAATACCATAGCACATTATATAAAATATTCTTTGATACTGAAGGTTAGTGGTTCTGAAATTCTTTGGTTTCAATATATTTTTTATATTTTTATTTTTTTAGAATGTCAAAGAGCTTTTATGTCATATATATTAATTTTTACTGTATCATTAAAACACTGAGAAAATAATTAAAAATATGTCTTAGTGAATTATTTTAAGATAACAACAATAACCCCATTACATGGTTTTGTTTTGTTTTTTTAGATTTTATTTATTTGAGAGGGAGAGCGAGCAAAGGAGAGGAGCGGAAGAAGAGGGAAAAGCATAATCCCCACTGAGCTCCATCCCAGGACGCTAGGGTCATGACCTGGGCCAAAGACAAATGCTTAACCAACTGAGCCACCCAGATGTTCCCCCCCCCCCCCGCATTTCATGTTAATATAAATAATGTAAGTCTTATTTTTCTTAGTATTGTTGCAGGTGTTTGTAAAACTCTTTAATGTGTGGCTTAACAGAAACAGCTAGATTCACATATCTACTTTTGCATTCAAATATGTTCCTATATGATAATTAATATGAAGAAAATTCAGATTTATCCAGATAAGAAGGAAAAGAGAGGTATATTTTAGCATTTTTGTGTAATTATGAATATTCTTTGTTACTATACCAACATTGACAAGTGATAGTTGGCTGCAATGTGACATCTGAAACCATACCCATATCCTTTTCATACTCTGTTATATGAACATCCATTTGTTTATCCTGAAGTTTGAATGCATTTTATTTCTCTGGATATTTTATGACATCATGGCACAATTATTTGGAAAGTATATATTCACTAAGTTATGCAGATATTCTAAATATTGAATTTTTACCAAGTGCATTAAGAGTTTGATTATTAATTGAGTATTGGGAAATTGTTCATATGCCAAGAAATTAGATCTTAGCTTTTTTTTTTTTTTACTAAGTTTACTCTAATAAAACCATAGTTTCCATATCTGTGAGTTGACTTTAGGTATTTCCTACTGGTGCTTAAGTATTATGGGTAGTATTTCTCAGCCACTATGTTCTCAAATAAAAAAAAGAAAATTGCTCCTTTAAATAATGCAAAACATAATAAATTATGTGAGTTTATGTCACTATTGCAGCATCAAAGATCAAAAACATTGGGAATCTTTAAGACTGAAACAGAAGTGCTTATGTGTAGTTGAAGTTTCTGTAGTGTTTGTGGTTACATCATGGATTTGGTTGGAATTCCAGTAAAAACATGCATACTTTTTACATATAAAAATATGTATTCATGACATTGTTCTTTGTGTATTGATGTGTTGCCACACAGAAAATATTTAAGTGAATGTAGTCTTAAAATGTTATATCTGAATGGGACCTCAGAGATTATCCAGGCCAACTTTCTCATTTGTTCATAAAGAACCCACGTACTTTAGAGATTATTTGAATTAGTCAAGGTAATGACTGGTTGGTGATACAGTAGACCAGAATATAGAGGCAAGATTTCTGAAAGAGGTGCTATCCTACTTTCCCCTCCAATAAGAGTTATCATTAGTTTCAGTTTACTTTGAAAATGGATAAGAAATTTGTGGTTTTGTATTTTATAAATGAATCAGATTAAAAATAAAGCCATGTAAAAAAATACATAAATATCTATTCACATTTACTGTAGTTAAGGTAATGCTAGTCCATGAGACTATCCTTTTTTGTTATTTATAAATCATGTATGACTGTATAAAATATCTGGTGAGTCAGTGGAATTATCCAAATACCTGCATAAAAAATTAATGTAAACTTGAAACTGTGTTTTCTTTCATAATCTGATTTTACTTACCATAACTTAGAATAAAAGACAAAACCCTAACTTCTGAGTTTGGATTTTAGTTAGCTGGATATGTCTCTTTATTCTCACTCACCATTATAGACAAAATGTAAAATGTAAAAAAGATGTTTTTGTAAAATTTTATATAAATTGATTTAAATTTTTGTAAAAATAAAAAAAAACATGTTATAACAATAATTAAGTGTTCATTATTTTTAAGAATCTAACTCTCAATATAACCAATAAAATCCAGATTTGAGGGGAAAAGAAAAAGGTTTTTTTTTTGAAGCACCTAACAATAGACACATGAAAGAAAACAGTTCATTGTTTGCACTGAATGTTATCCCATCAGAGGATTGGAGCATGAACCATTATCTGTCATCAGGAGTGGCTCTATAAGGTAGACAAGCCAAATGTATTGCTTCTGCCTGCTCTGTGGTTAAAATTACATCTCTTTTGCAATTATTTGGAAGAAATGAGATTGGCAATACTTATAGAATCATAAAATGTGTATTCAACTGTAGGTAAGGGCACTGAGAGTCAGAATAGTGTTAACAATATATTCATTATACTTTATTTTCCATATTTCAATTTTAACACATAAACTACAGGCTATTTCACATCACCCACAGAAATATGATTTCCATTTTCTCATAGATTACCAATAAAGCAGAGGAGAAAAGGCCTACTGAGCAGGAGAGGGTTAGCTGCAGGGCTGCAGAATTAATTCTTTTCTGTAGGTAGGAGGAGGAACATTAAAGAATAACACATCAATAGTCTTAATTTCCTCCATATAATAAGAAGCACAGTCTGCTGTTAATGATAGAGTGGATATTGAGTATGGCACTTATGAAGATTCATTATGATTTGGAATAATCTTCAAGAGGAAAGAACATTCGAGCTGATCAAGGAAAAGTAAATCGTTTGCTGATTGGCCTTGAAGGTTCTGCTGAAGTTTGAGACTGTGCCTTTATGGAAGAATCAATCCACCCATTTGGTTGCATTTCCGTATCATACAGGAACAGAAGAAACAAATAGCAGTGTTTTAGCAGGGTTTGGGGACAGGAATATTGCTGTATTTCTGAGATGGAGAGTGAAATAAAAAGTATGCTGGTGTAGCTTAGAATCATGTCAGAAGATAGAACAGAATGTAGGTTGAATTGTAAGGGAAGAAAATATAATAGAAGCTGTTGCCATGAAAGAAATAAAGGAGATTTAAATGACTTTGAAAAATAACTCTTGAGAGAAAACTGTTAAGAGAGAAATTTTTGGAGCTGAAGATGTGGAAGTAATTTTGTAGATCTAGATTTACAATGGATCTAGATTTTTAACAAAGTGCAAAATGTAGCCCTATAGTAGGTCATTGGAGTTAAAGAAATAAAGTCACTGTGAGGAAAGGGTTTTAAGGAGGTCACCACCTTGAACAATAAAATGACTCAAGCCCTAGAAGGTGAGCTAAATAGTGATGAAGGACAAGGACAGAGCCCCATTTCTAGAGTGAATGTTGTGGTGTAAACAGGCCTCTATTAAATTATGGATCCAAGAAAATGAGAAAACATACATTGCAAAGCAATGATAAAATTGAAAGTGGGTCGAACAATATTTAGAAAGTGACCAACAACAGTGCTGACCTCAGCTTTGACTTTAGAAGTAGATCAGAGATTGACTTTCCTCAGTATAGAAAGCCTCAGGAAGTGAGTTCAAATTTTTGTTTCTTTTACCATTTTGTATTCAAAACAGTGACTTGCTCTCTTAATTCTTCTCTCTGGCTTTATAGTAAAGTTCGATATTTTTATCTCTTTTTATCTCTCAAATTTCCCAATATTTTTTTTTCTTTAGTTTAAAAAATAAAAACCCTGGGCAGTATAGAAAGGTCAAAGATTTGAGTAGTAACTTAACATTTAAGAATTTATCCTACAGAAATACAAAGATATGAGAGGTGTGAATTATGTGGAAGAATATTTGTTTGTAACATTTATGCTACTAAAAATTTGGACATAATTTAGGTAATTAAATATTAATACAAGAATATATAGCTTTACGTCTATTTTGGACCAGATATAATACAAAATATGAACTTATGATTTAAATGATATTTTCAAAGTATTTTAGTATAATCTAAAATTCTTAAATAAAATATTGCATAAAAAATAGAATGCTGCTAACAATACACCAAAAATAAAATATATTTTTCCTGTATACATATACTCAAAAAATGATATGATAGCAACAAAGCCATAAAAGTAGTTTTCACTGAGTAGCAAAATTATGTAAGATATTATTTCTATTGGGTTTCTTATTATCCAAAGCATAGTCAAATTAAAAACAGCAAGATGATAAAGTTAAGCTAACTTTAAAAATTATATTAAATGCAAATTGTCTAAACACTACACATTAGAGGCAAATATTGTCAAGTTGGTTAATAAAGCAAAAAATTTTATGTTGCCTATATATGATTTAAATATAGACACAAATAGGTTAAAGATAATTATTGGAAAAAGAAATAACTGTTAATACTAAACAAAGTAAAATAGAATGCTTGTGTTAATACCAAAGTAAACTTCAGGTACTACTGCCATAAGTAAAGGCAAATATTACCTGTAATAAAGAAAAGGCATTTCATGATGATAATAGAGTTAATTCAGCAAGAATCTTAAATGTTTATGTATCTAATAACAGAGCTTCAAAGGATATGAAGCAACACCAGAGAACTGCAAAGAATAATAGATAAATTCAAAAATATTTTGTGAGATTGTAATTAATACCTTCCCTTTAATGATAAACAGAACAAGTAGGCATAAATCAATAAGTATGATATAGATGATTTTGAAAACAGTGTGGACCAATTTGACGGTCATATATAACATGCCAAATACAATATAAAACATATTCCTTTCAAGTACATATGGAACATTTATCATAATAGGATATATTTTGGGCCATAAACCAAGTCTCAAATTTTAAATTATTTAAACTATACAAATTCTCAAGACATGAATAGACATTTTTTTCCAAAGAAGACATACGGATGGTGAACAGACAGGTGAAAAAAATGGTCAACATCACTCACCATTAGGGAAACACAAATCAAAGTACAATAAGATATCATCTCACATCAACAACCTTCCTAAACATAAATGAGAAAATTCTATTTTTTTATTTTTTACTTTGTTTTTATTCTTTTTTTTTAAGATTTATTTATTTATTTATTTATTTATTTATTTATTTATTTATGGTAGACAATAGAGAGAGAGAGGCAGAGACACAGGAAGAGGGAGAAGCAGGCTCCATGCCCAGAGCCCGATGTGGGACTCGATCCCGGGACTCCAGGATTGTGCCCTGGGCCAAAGGCAGGCACTAAACTGCTGAGCCACCCAGGAATCCCCCTAAATGAGAAAATTCTAAACACAACATTAACTAATTGAATCCAACAATAATAACAGATAATACTTCCAGACCAAGGGGGCTTTATCTCAAGAATTCAAGTCTGGTTTAACATTTAGAAATCAATATAATTGACTATACTACAAAACAAAAAAATATAACCTTATGATTATCTGTATAGATAAAGACAAAACATTTTAAAAAATCTACTTCTATCTGATAAGAACTTTCAATTAATTAGGAATAGAGGTAAATTTCCTTGACCTGATAAAAATCCTACTGTTAATATTATTCTTGTCAAAAACTAAATACATATCTCCTAAATTTAGAAGAAAAGACAAGGGTATCCATTCTGTCTACTTATATTCATTATTACACTAGGGAAACTATATTATGCAATAAGTCATGACAAAGATGAAATAACTCTTTCAAATTCAAAAAGAAGATTGGCAGGACCAATCTTCATTTGCAGACAACATAGTCTCCTACAGCATAATCTTCTAGAAAATCTGTAGATATCTACAAAATAGCTACTAGACCTAATAAGTGAACAAAGCTGGACAACACAAGATGGATATAAAGAAATAATTAGAAAATTAGATTATTATTTTTTAAAGATTTATTTATTTATTTTAGAGAGAGTGGGAGTGGGGGCAGAGGAAGAGGGAAAGAGAGAATGTCAAGCAGACTCCCTGCTGAGTGCACAGCCTGATATGGAGCTTGATCCCAGGGCCCTGAGGTTATGACCTAAGCTGAAAACAAAGGCTAGAGTCTTACCTGACAAAGCCACCCAACTACCCCTAAAAAATGGAATTATTAAAACAATACTATTTAGAGTAGCATAAAACAATGTGAAATATTATGCAAGAATCTGACAAGAAACAAAAGATCTGTACAGTGTAAACTATAACATGGTGCTGAGAAAAATTAAAGAAAACCTAGACATAGAGATATACCATATTCAGGAGTCAGAAGATATAATATTGCTATATGTCATTACTCCTAAAATAGTTGTGTGCACAGCACTTTGCCTTACTACTTATGTTCAACTACAAATACACACTACAAATTATTTTGGGGACAAAAGGTTGTATAAAAAAAAAACTGCAGCTGCTTTAGTTATGCAGTGTAACTACAGTCCTAACTTGAATATTCCAGATTGGCAAGGGAGTTCTGGCTCCTGAGAGGGGCTCAATTAATATTCCAAAAGATAATTTTATAGAAATTGATAAGCTGATACTAAAGAATACATGGAAATGCAAATTTAAATGAATAAAAAACTTATTAAACTTAAAATATAAGAGAAAACTTTTTGTGACCTTAGATTGACAGAGATTTTTTTAGACATCATTCCAAAAGCATCGTCTGTTAAAAAAAAAAAAAATCTCATTGATAAAATGAACTGCATCAAAGCTGAAAAGCTGTGCCTTTTGGAAGACACTGCTAAGAAAATTATTAAAACAATCAGCAAACTAGGAGGAAATATTTGCAAATCACATATCTATTAAAGGACTGCTGTCTAGATGCCTGTGTGGCTCAGCAGTTGAGCATCTGCCTTTGGCTCAGGATGTGATCCCTGGGGTCCAGGGATTGAGTCCCATATCGGGCTCCCTGTAGGGAGCCTGCTTCTCCTTCTGCCTATGTCTCTACCTTTCTATGTCTCTCATAAATAAATAAAATTTTAAAAATAAAAAAATAAAGAACTGCTGTCTGGAATATATAACTCTCAAAGTTGAATGATAAGTAAACAAGCAAATTCTAATATTGGCAAAATATTTAAAGAGAAAATTCACCAGAAAGAATATACAGATGATAAAGTAGAAGATGAAAAAAAGAGATACAACAGCACACACAAATGACGTACTTCAGAACCCCATTGAAACACTAATACAGGGGATCCCTGGGTGGCTCAGCAGTTTAGCGCCTGCCTTTGGCCCAGGGCGTGATCCTGGAATCCCTGGATGAAGTCTCACGTTGGGCTCCCTGTATGGAGCCTGCTTCTCCCTCTGCCTGTGTCTCCGCCTCTCTCCCTGTGTCTCTCATGAATAAATAAATAAAATTAAAAAAAAAAAAAGGAAACACTACTACAGAACTATTAGAATGTTTATAATAAAATTATTTACCATACCATGTGTTTTAAGCACTGGAGCAATTGGCAATCTTATACTTCTCATAGGAATGTAAAATGTTATAAACGTGAATGTTCATGTTACTATTTTTGATAGCTAAAACTGGAAATAACACAATTGTCCATCAAGAGGTAGATGAATAATCTAATCCTGGCATGTTCATAAAGTAAAATACTGTTCAGTTATAAAACAGAGTGAAATACTGGTATACACAACCACATGGGTAAATTTCAAAATAATATGCTGAGTTAGGGGTGCTTGGGTAGTTCAGGCAGTTAAGTGCCTGCCTTCAGCTCAGGTCATGATCTCAGGGTCCTGAAATCAAGGCCCCAGTCGGGCTCCCTGCTCAGTGAGGAGTCTGCTTCTCCCTGTCCGTCTGTACCTCTTCCTCCTCACCTTCTCTCTCTCAAATAAATAAGTAAATTTTTTTTAAAAAGTTATGCTGAATTAAAAAGCCAAAAAATATATGGAACATACATACAATATCTTTTTTACATAAAATTTGATAATTGTAAACTGACCTATAATTGCAAAAAGCGTATCTCTGTTTATATGGAAATGGTATGGGACAGAGTGGACTAAGAGGGAGAGATTATTAAGGATTAATAATACTTTGAATAATTATCTTTATCTTTATTTTTATGATGGTTTCATGAGTCTATGCATGTGTCAAATCACATCAAATTGTGCACCTTACTAAATGCAGTTTATTCTATGTAAATTATGCCTTACTAAAGTTATAAAATCTACAAAAAAAATAAATAAATAAACTGGTGTCCTTGAAGCAATATCTTACCCAGGAAAATTAAAAACAATTTTTTCTGGGTATAAATTATAATAAATGTTATAATGATATACAATTATTATATCAAAAGAACAGATAAGTTCAATGTTAGCATCTATATTTTAATATTTTTAAACTTACTGAATTTTTAGCATCAGAATGTGAGGAATTAAATGGTTACTTAGTTAATTGTTATCCAAAACCAAATGCTTAATTTGATTAAATTAAATTTATTAACTTATTTTAGTAATTTGACACCATATACCAGATCCAAAACTAAAAATAAAAGGACATTTTTAGAAAAATGTTTTAATATTTTAAATAATTAATTAAATCATTTATTAAGATACTTTCTCTTTTATCTTTATATCATGTAAGTCAGTATACATAGAAAAAGTTTAACAGTACACAAAGAATTAAGACTACCTGAATTCTATTCCCAATGAACATATGATCTATTTATGAAATAGTCATTTATACACACAATAGATATTTCAACTGAATAAAATAAAATATTCACAATAATATACTTCAAATGAAGGAGAGGTATATCTCTGGTTGTGGTAATCAGGAATGGATTTATAAACTACAGGAGGAATGAACCCAGTTTAGATTATTTGTAGAGTTTGAATAAGCTAATGGAGAAAGTGTGAGTAAAATGCCATTGCTCTTTTTGAGAACTAATAATAATTCATAGATATGAGTTAAATCATAACTGACATGGTTTTCTTTTCTATTACTCAATAAAATATAAATACCATTGACATTTAGTAAAACATTAAAAATAGTTCTAATAAACCATATAAATAAACACATCTGATAAAATGGTTGAAACAAAGGCAAAAATTCAACATACAATTAAATCCATTAGGATATGTTTATATAAAGTTTTCCATCCAAGAAACAGCTTGAACATTTCTATTCTACTCCTATTCTATTCTATTCTATTCTATTCTATTCTATTCTATTCTATTCTCTGAGTACTTTAAAGACACTAGAATATTTTCAGGGATGTAAGAATATAGACACCTAAAGATTATCAGATAATATGCTGAGTTTTAAAGTATGCTGAGGTTTAGCAATGTGCTAGAGGATCACATATTTTTTTCTAGAAATTTTTTCTTTTAAGTTCAAGTGACTGATACGTACCTAGAAATAAAAGCACTCAGGTGAATGGCTTGAGGGACAGGATACAGGAATATGACATTCACTGAGAATAGGCAAGCAGAAAAAATGGTGGAGGAGATTTTGAAGAACAAAGGTAAAGAATTAAGTAGGTTTGATCTAGTTGGTTTCAGGAACCTCAGGTCTGTAGGTATATTAAGCTGTGTGGTACAGTGGTACAGAGTGGAAGAAAGCCATAAAGTCAAGAGTCATCGGCTTAGATGTTAAACAAAATCAGGGGACAGTATGAGTTCGTTCAATAAGATCTGTTAGACAAGTAGAAGAGCATGTAAAGCAAAACAAGCAATAGAAAAGAGAGAGAGAAAAAAAAAAAAACCTAAGAAATAGACTCTTAGCTATTGAGAACAAACTGATGGTTACCAGAGAGGAGGTGGATGGGGGGATGGGTGAAATAGTTGTTAGGAATCAAGGCATGTACTTGTGATGAGCACTGGATGATGAATGGAATTTTGAATTATTTGTCATCTGAAACTATTATACATTAACTATTGGATTTAAAATAAAGCTTAAATTAAAAAAAAAAACTGAGAAAAGAAACATTTAGATGGAGCATAGCAGGTAGAGATGGCAAGAGAGACAGAGTATGGGTGACTAGAGAGGTAGGAGGGACTGCATATCTTCCACTGCATTATACAGCTGCCAATTGTTTATATATAAAAGCATGCTATATACACTTTTCAAAGTTAAAAAATCTAATTAAACATTTTAGCTAATCTATTTTTATTTATATAAAAAACTAATCTATTTATTACACTTGATAAGTATTAGCAGAAATACTGAACTTTAGTGGAAAGTAAAACATATATTAAACTAAGTTTTGTAATCATATTTGTTTTCTGCATGAACCTAAGTGTAAACTGTATTTTCCCAAAGGGAAAAATAAGATATTTTCAAAATAAAATAAACAATACAATACTAATTTTCCCCAGAGTTTCTTGATCTAATTGCAGTATTTATGATCTTTGAGCAAGTCACAATTCACTCAGGTTTTTTGAGAGAGATAACTGATGTTACATTTGATTTTTATAGTTCTTGATGTCTTAAATAATGGTTGCAGTACTGCAGATTTTATTCGGAAATATGCTCCATTGACTTAAATAAGAAGCTGGTTTTTGAAAGAGAGCTGAATTACCCTCCACACTCCACATACTTATTTTGTCCAGCAGGGATTTTAAAAAGGATGCTCACATAATAATTATTATCTGCTTCCTGTTGGCAGCTGCTCTATTTCAAAAACAGAGTTTGTGATGTCCCATGTGACATGTTTTGTGCTTCTCTTATTGATGAAGAAAAGGGAAAGCCTAAACTGATTAAAATTAAATTTAGGGAAATAGTGCTTCAAAGTTTAAGTACTTATATTCCAAGTTTCAGAGAAAAGCAAATAAAAACTGCCAAGTTATAAATCATTCAAGAAGGGGGATTTATGATGGAAACAACAAGCCAGGTTTAACTATGCCTTCTCTGCTGGGTTCTGCTCTACAGAACGGTTATAATAAATCGTGCAATGAATGAATAGAAAATAGAATTCTTTTAACTTCCTGAGGATAAGCTCTTGAGACTTACTTCTCTCTGACTGTACACTTATGCATGCATATCTCTTTTATTATTCCAGATACTTTACACTGCATGGAGTGTATCATACTTACTAAATTTCAGAAAACAAATTAGACAACTGTATATGATCAGATGGATATTCATGCTCTATATTTTATTTTAATTTGGTACATTATGTATTTGTGTATACAGTGCCAGGGTTTCAGTACAACTTGCTGTAAGAAAACCTCCCATATTTGAAGAGGCTATGAAGGACATATTTCATATAGCTGAAAATGTAATTTGCAATTTTATAAACTACTTGAATATTATACGATGTTTTTTTTTTCAAAATTTTAGAGTTTATTTTTAGGGTTACTGAAAATATTCTCCTTCTTGTATCATTATTGCTTAATCCAACTTATGAAATTGAGGACTGGCCTATACATTTTTTTTTTCACAATGGGTATAGTTTTTTCTACTTCTGTTTACATTAATCAAAAGCTTGGAAGTTTTAAGGAAAAAAATAAAAAGTGATAAGAGAGGGCAAGATAGGAAATCAGGTGAAAGAGCACAGGAGAAAAGAAGGACATACAGTGACAAAGAGAGATGGAAAATACTTTGGAAGAGATATAAGGGGAAAAAAAATCACAATAAATTGTCTTTCAAATATGGGACTACTGGTATTTAATCTCCTGGATAATTTGTGTACATTTGCTGCCTAAGAAACTAAAAAATATATAAAGAGGTGCAGAGAAGGAAGACAGGAGTATAATTAAAAGGAAAAAAAATTCTAAAAGTTCACAACTCTGAAATTTTCCCACAGACTTAACAACTCCTCAATAGTTTGATCTAGCTTATTAGGATTAAAATTACCTTAAAAACTAAGCTTCTTGCTTATTAAGGAGTGCCTTGGATTCAGAAAATTATAACAATGTTGTCATTTGTCATTTTTCAATTTATAGTCCTTTCTATCAGGTAACCCAGAATAATTATTTTCTAAGGAAAAGCATTTTCAACTTAATTTTGTTCAAATTTTCAGTCAAAAAATGATTGTGTACTACCTAAAGTAAATAAATGAGATTTTAAGTAAGGAGTCTTTATGCTTATCCTTAAAATGGTGAATGAAGGACATATCGTATCAAAGGGTGACTATGTACTTTCTGAGAAGAGTGCTTCTTCAGAATTAAGAGACAGGAAAGGACATCTACTCTACCTGCACTCATTTCAAAGATTTGCAGCAAGTTAATGAGAAGAGTTTTGGGAAATTCACCAGCTATGATTCTCTTCCAGGGCTTGCTCATGAATATGAGGATAGGAATAGGACAGAAGCTTAATGCTAGGAAGAAAGCAGCCACAACAGAGAAGAGACAGGGTGACAAAAGGGGAAATGCCACATTGTTTATTAATATCAACATGTCTGTGATATTTAGCAAAGACCAGAATGTAGTAGGAGAGAGAAAGAGGTACACCCTGCACTAAGCTGTTATGTTAGGTTCACTGAAACCGTTTGACTCAGTTCATAGGCAATTATGTATTCTTGAATGGGCAATTGGATTTTATTTACAACTGACAGCCCACATAATTAGAAAAGACTACCTCCAATCTTCCAGTGTGATTTAGTTTTGTAAACAACATCAAAGCTTTTTTTTCTTTAATGATGTTTATAAGAAATAAAAGAAAATGAAATGGTCGTGGGTAATTGTAAGGTGCTACTTCACACAGGGCGACTTAACTTTTGACCTGACCTGCTGTCAGGAATCTATAGAGCAGGTGAAGTGGAAAAAAAAAAAAAAAAAAAAAAAGAAGGGCAGACTAACAATCAGGAAACCAGAGTTCTTATCTTAGTGTTGCCAATAATTAGCTATCTAACCGAAAACATCAGTGTCTCTGAATTTGAATTTTTCTCATCTGTAAAATGAGGGAGTTGTTGATCTACAAAGTCTTTTCCAGGGCTTAAAAATCTATATACAGTGCATTTTCTTTTCTAGCAGCACAGATAGATTCATGCTGACCTATCCATGTACATTTTTTTCTGATCTTTTGTGAGTAATGCTATGCTCCAGTAACCTTGACTGGCAGGTAATGTTTATAGGTACAGCCCAAGTGACAGAGAGACTCAAAGTGATTCATTCAAGAACCAAAATCCCAACTACTGTCAATTAGCAAAGGCCCCAATTAATGAAGTCACCTGGTGACACTATGATTGCCAATAATTCCTTGGAGATGTTTCCATGAATGTCTATTTGACTAAGAATGAACTGCATGCACAGTGAAATAATCAATTAGAATTTCAATAACAATTGGATAAGATATGCTGTCTTGAAAGCAAAATTACAGCTTATATTGCTTCTTCAACTATGTCTTTATGATACAGATAGAAAAGATGGAAAAAGATTAGTAAATTAAGGAGATTATAAATCAGCACCAATGGAGTTAAGAGTGCTTCTGTGAGCTAAAGTTGCATGCATAAATATACTTAGATTTCAATAGCCCAACCTAACAGTTGAGAAATACTTATGTATATATAAAATATCATATATAATTATATAATATATATACGCATATATGTATGTATGTATACATATATGTGTGTGCATACACACACACATAGTGGGAACACTATAACTGTCATAAATATTGCATTGGCTTGTAGTTCTAAGTCTTTGTTTCAGTCTCATCTCAAGATCACTGGTATTTCTGGGCCATGATATCTTGTGGAATTATTGAGGAATTGTAGTTAAATTTTAATAAATGTGTTTAATTTGTGATGTCTTTAACAATCTGAGAACAGAATGATGAGTGACTAATGTACTTTTGAATGACACCTCTGCAATATGATATAAATAATAGAATTTTGCTCCTTTTCTATTAATCAGTTTATTTAAGGCACATTGTTTAGGAGAACAAGGTCATGTATATGAAACCAATGTGAACTTTATCCTGTATGTAGTTACAAACTTTATTACTGGTGTTTTCAAAAACTCTTTTTCAAAGCTTTGTTTTCTGTCTAAAAAGGACAGTATGAGAGAATGCAGATAAATCAGTATAAACCTTCATGTCATTTATCAAGAATGATAGGCTAATAATGGGTCAGTACTGATACAGAATTCAAATTTATAAAATATAAAAGACTGAGAAGACCATATGGACTAACCAAAGCAAACTGTTTTTTCCTTTTCTCTCCATTTTTTTTTACATGTCTCCTAGATTCTCTCTCATATGACTTAAAACATTTACTACTCTGAAATACGATCTGACTTGAAAACTACTGACCCAACCCAACCTTATTTCAGATGAATTCACTGAGTTCTAAGGAGTTGAAGTGACTTCCTAGAATCAAATAGTTCATTAAGAGCAGAATTTAGCACCTAGGTCTCCTGACTTCAAATGTAGCAATTATCTTTTAGTCTTCAGACATTTATTTCTTAGGCTTTGTTTAGGCTAAAAATCAAGACCAATTATTTTTAATGTGGCTTTCTTGTGGTATTCAAAATCCTGAGATTATTTAGGAAATTAGAACTCATATAATTTTCATGGAAATTAGGTTCTTTCCCAGAAGATGTAATTAATCAAGTGAGAAAAGAGAAAACAGGGTTTTCAGCAATTAGAAACAGATCCAATAGTTTAGGAGGCTTTGCTGGACAGATGTGAAGGAAACACTAAATGGCAGATCCAGATGTGGCCATCCATCTGAACCCATGTGCACAATGTAGCATCTTGACCCAGGATCACTTGAGAAAAGAGTCTCCATATAATTACCTGCTCAAACGTGCAAGAGAATGCTCTCAGGAATTTTTAAGTAAGGAACAGCATAATCACCGATAAACTTTATAAAGGCAAATTTGGGGAGCCTTTGCCCACCCCAGATCCACACAGGTATAGGACCAGTTAATGGAAACATAAGGGGTGAGTCTATTAAGGAAGTAGGGCAAATACACAGTAGGATTTTTACATTTCCAACAGAGTAGGTCCATGTAAAGTTCATAATTTAAAAGGAGAGAAATAAGCCCATTATTAGAAGGTTTTAAATGGAAGAGTTACATTAATAGAATAATACATTAGATTTGACAAAGAAACACTGGTTAACTCCCAATTTTTCATGTTGGTCTTTGGCCAATTTAGCACAATCTAGGGTTTGCTCCCATGCGTCTAAGAGTTTGTAATGAGAAAATTTGGCATATGCTTAATGATAACACTCGGACAAAAATCTCTGTAAGTAGATCAACATGAAGTAAGTAGATCTCTGTAAGTAGTCATGAAGTCAGTAAATCTCTGTAAGTAGATCAACATGAAGTCAAATATAATTAAAAACTTACTTTATAAGCATATAGCCAAGACTAAGTATGTGATGATCTATACATTTAAAACTTTTGCATTTTATTCTGAAATAATCTACACAAAAGTCAAAAGAGAGAAATTGAAATTTTAATGGCATCTGGATAAGTGAGCCTTATCTCTATCTTCACACTGGGGACATTATTATCAATGTGACTGGAATATCCATGGTCTGATGTTTTAAAGAGATGTGCCAACTCTTGCTCTGTGATACTCATTTTGCTTTTAAGCCCAATCCATTCATAAAAGGCCAATTCTCAGCATGACATGCTGTATGTTACTTGGATCGTCTCCATGTTCAGCCTCTGAGTTGTACATGTTTTAATCCTATGGAGATAGAAAACTATACATAAAAATTGAAAGATTTTTAAAACCCTTTTTGTGGGCAGCCCGGGTGGCTCAGCCATTTAGCGTCGCCTTTGGCCCGGGGCCTGATCCTGGAGACCTGGAATCGAGTCCCACGTCGGGCTCCCTGCATGGAGCCTGCTTCTCCCTCTGCCTGGGTCTCTGGCTCTCTCATTCTCATTCTGTGTTCGAATGAATGAATGAATGAATGAATGAATAAATAAATAAATAAATAAATAAATAAATAAATCTTAAAAAATAAATAAAACCCTTTTTGTGGAGCACTGTAGGAAAAACTATACTGTTTGGTACTTAACCAAGAGGAATATAATTGTTGGAATGAGAGATTTCCCCTGAATTTCCCCCTGAAACCAGTTCTGTTGGGAAAGGAGTGACAGCCTCAGAATTGTCAGGGGCATAAAATGGGATACAGATGCCTGGCAAGAGTCTATGGTGCAGCCATGGAAGCGATGAGGAGGGTATCATAGTTGAGCATAACTCATATTCAGTGATGACAGGCCAGAATTCTTCATGAGTAAGTGTACAAAATCCCTTGGTTTCCCTGGAAGTACTTTGAGAGTGTTGTGTTGAGTATAAACATGAACAACTTGGGGCAATGACCTATAAAATGTAAGCCTTTGTTAATATACCATCATTTTATCCATTGGGTATTAAAGAATAGGGAAAATTGATTTTCAGATAATTTGATTTTCAAAGGAACACTTTACATCTTCCTTTACCAAACACTTGACACAGGTGACATTTTACTACTCCTAGACTTTTTCTGAAAATCTGTTCTGTAGCACCGTCCCTTTCTCCAAACCATAGAGAAATCTACTGTTGAGCACTTCATGGCAGTGTGACAGTGTAAAGGCTTATGTGAGATCTAGAGTAATGTTTCTAAATGTAACACTGTGGTTACTCTGGGCTTTGAGACTAGGGGACTAATCCCTTGGAGTCTTTTGGCCCTAGTGCATCAAATATGCCTGCTTGATACTGCTCACTAGGGGATCTAGTATTCCAGTCAGTGTCCATTGCTGAGAGAAAACAGGGACTTCTAATTTTTCTAAAACAAAGTAGAACATTTTTAAGCAACGTTCCCGGGATTGCTGACATAGTGAAAAATATTTACTAAATTTAGTCCCTATGTTCCAACAAGAAATGCTAATTCCATTCATTATTGATGACTGGGAGAAAAATACAACTCAGTAGACTAGGAAAACACTTTTTGAGTATTATACTCAAGGAATTATTATTACTTCTGTCCAAATTATCACACATCTTAAAGTCTCTGGGTAAAACATAATGATAGTGCTTACCGAAATTTGCACGCTTGTAGCTGATAGAATCCTACAGTTTTTTTTTTTTTGTTTTGTTTTTTTTAATGTACTTCTATGGCCTCAAGACCTAAATTTAAGATTATCAAGATTCAACTGTACTAATAGCCAAACCTGTTTATATCAGTAGAACTTGTTATAGCATTTAATCAGATCATACAAACTAATGAATTATAAGGAGGAAAAAACTTGAGCTTTTTTTTAGCTTTTTATATGAAAATGTTTTGAATGTGATAAAGTGAGTTACTAAAAAATCAAATGAATGAGCTTAAGTGTAAATATTTTAAAAATTAAAATATTCTGCATTTGTAATTTAAGTATTTAATTTTTGTTTGTAATTTAAGTATTAATCTACTTTTTAGACATTCTGCCTTGAAATCATAGATTAAATTCACTGAAGTTTTGAAAGAAAGTTAATAGAATCCTTCTTAAGCAAACTGTATCTTCTAATACTACAGTCTCACAATTAGGTTTGTTAATGAGCCAACTTATATACTTGAAATTTAAACAAAAATGTCATGTATTCTTATGTAATTTTCATGTTTTCCTTCCTAGTAGCACTTGTAAATTTACTGACAAATTAATCACTTGAACCAATCATGAAGGGTAGGCAAACCTCAAAATAATTATTATGCTAAGGCTTGTGCAGTCTGATTTTAGGATTTTCCTGCTGTTATTGTTTTGTTGTTTGTTTGTTTGTTTGTTTTTTTTGTATTTTTTTCATCCAGTAAAATAGATATGAAATAGGAAACTATCTCAGTCTATACGGAGGCAAATCCCTTTTATAAAAATATTAATTTTCCTCTTTTTTAAACTAAAACCCCTGAAGATCAATTGCAAAGAGCATGGAAATGTTTAAACTTAATGTTTAAACTATGAAAATTATTAAATAAGCAAATGATGAATTTCCATTATGATATCATATTTGCTTATCTTTCCCAGTATGTATAAGATGATTTTTAGATGGATGCATGATTATCTAGATCTAAGCATAGAGAAATAACGCTTACTAAAAAGTAGCTGAAAAATATGTAGTCAGTGATGCAGTAAGTGAAAAATGTAACAACAGAGCAGAACAAATGCCTGTTTTAAGATTCAGTAGTCTATTTCAAGATTCAGGAATAAATGAATAATTGTTATAATAATAAGTTGGAAGCACTTTAACTTCATACAATAAAGTTGAAACCAAATTTGGATGTATGTAGTTTTTAATATACTTGTTGCCAACAGGATGCTGGCTGTAATGTTCTTTTCCACCTTCTGCTTTATTGGAAAGCGTACACATATAATTGTTCTATAAAAAAGAAGAAATAGTATATGCTCTTTTCATTCAACTGTTTCATGCCCCCAAAGCATGATGGGAAAGTTATCTGAAAAGCTCTGGAATGAATGCACTATAAACCATACTACAACTCTATGGATAGTGAAATGACGAAGTACTTTGAGATTGTTAAGCAGAAGTTAGAGGACAAATCCCTTTCAACATTTTAGTTATGGACTTTTTAAATCCCTGGAACATTTGGCTTGAGTTTGACAGCACAGCACACTGCAGAATATCTTATCTCCTTTGTCTGAAACCACTGCAGTCACATTGTCACATTTTGGTTGATTGATTCTCAAGTTATAATTCAGTTTGAGCATGACTTTGTAGGATATCTAGCCAGAGGAAGAAGATGGTGATGATGAGGCTCCTGGAAGGGTGAAAGGCTGGTACACCAGTGACAATGAAAGCCTCTGTACAGAAATTTTCAAGCAAAGCCTTCATATAAGAAACAAAATAGTAACCTCCACAGTCATATTACATTTTATTTTCTCAAGCAAATAGATAATTTGTTTAGTAAATGTTCCAAGAGGATACTTCATAATGCTGTTTCCAAATTATGACATATGTGTCAGAGGACAGATAAAACTGAGTAACTATATTAGGTCAATAACATTTGATCTATTTCCTTTCTTCTATCATATACAGAATTTTCTTTGCCAAACCATGTATTATAAATATTAAGAGAATTTTACAAAAATCACTTTACTTATTGTGAATTAGGAGCCCTCAGCTCCCGACACAAATTTCCTAAAACCCTTGAAAATAGGAGTAGTAGGACAATCTTTTGTTTTAACATTTATTCTTTGACTCCAGTTCTTGACACAGAGCTTATAAAGCCTTTGTAATTTTCTGAGTGATAGGAGCATCTATTCTGAACTCTTAAATCTCTTGGAATCTCTTGAGTGTTGGAATACTTTCTTTTAATGAGGTGACTCAGGGTGGCTCCTGGATGGGGTCTAGTCACCAGAAAGATCAAGCCATGATTAGAATCTTTGGACTTTCAGCCCCACCCCAACACCATTCTCTAGAGAGAGAAGCTGGACTGGAAATGGAACTTAGTGATCATACCTGCATGATGAAGTCCCCATAAAAGTTCTAGCAGTATCAGATATGGGGACCCTCCAGATTAGTTAACTGTATATACTGGAAGGGTAATGGACCCCAACTCCACAGAGACAGAATCTCTGGCACTTAGGATCCTGTCAGACCTTACTATATGTATGTCTTCATCTGGCTTTTCATCTGTATCCTTTTTATTGGGGGGGGGGTGCAAGGGGTTTTTATTTCAAACATTTCTGCGTTGCCTGAGGTTTGTGATAACAGGCATGAATTATTTGCAATCGGTACTTAGAGCAGGAGGTTCTATGCTCTCAGGGAAGAAGGTACATGTGCACATATGTGTGTGTGTGTGTGTGTGTGCACGTGATGAGCTGAGTGCACAGAGGAAATACCCCCCAACGTCAAGGACCACTTCCCAGAGGAAGCAGTATCCTTTAATATATAAAGTATACTTTATTATATCATAAACTGGTAAAAGTAAGTGTTTCCCTCAGTTCTGTGAGGAAAATAATAATTTTAACAAATTATTGAACCCAAGGAGGCTCTCGTGAGAACTCTGATTTATACCCAGTAAGTCAGAAGTACAGGTGACAACCTGGGACTTCAGATTAATAAGAAATAATATTTCTTATTATTTCACTATGGGTGATCACTGACTACATATTTTTCAATTACTTTTTAGTAAGTGTTATTTCTCTATGCTTAGATCTAGATAATCATGCATCCATCTAAAAGTTTTTGTGAAATTGCCCTTAACATTTATAATATGTTGTTTAGCAAGGAAATTTCTTTGGAAGATACAATGGGGAAATAGATCCGTTGTTAAATTGATTAAATTGGGGACACTTTGTGGGACTCAGCCCTTAATTTGTGGGATCTGATGTTAACTCCATGTAGATAGTGTCAAAATTGAGTTGAATTGTAGGACACCCCACTGGTATCATGTAAAATTGGTATGGAGGAAAAGAAAAGCAAGCAAGCAAACAAACATAAAAAACACTGGTTACCAGTGACAAAAATCATTTTCTTGACCAAACTTTAGTCAGGCTCTTGAATCTTTTCCTAAGTCAATCTGTGCAATTCTTTGTAGATTCCAGTTTTAGCAAAAATACTATTAAGTTAGTTTAATAGGAACCCCCTACCCTCTTCAATATCTGATCACCCTTAATACCTGATAAGGTTCCTCATCCTCCACCATCACTCAAGCTTGGCTTTAGTCAGAATCTTGTTAGGTTGGTTAAGTAGAATAACCCTTGCTCCTGATATTCCTCTTATAACTTTCCATTCACTGACCTACACCCCTGTTCCTTGGTTATAAATCCCCACTTGCTCATGCTGGTTTTGGATTTGAACCTAATCTTTCTCCCATTGCAAAATCTCATTGCAGTGGTTCCTATTCCTATCAGGACAGTCCTGAATAAAGTTTACGTTACCATCTTTGACAAGCATCACTGAATAATTCCTTCTTTAACTCCAGAGATTCCAGCAGTCCTCCGTATGAGTAGCAAATGAGAAACATGAAGGACTGTATTTTCCTTTACACACTTTCAATAATTAAATTAAATATTTTTTATTCATTTTGGTCTGTAAGTTTAAGACTGTACCAATATAGGCAAATGGGTCATGAAGAATTCTCTATTAAAAGTATTAGTGATTCTGAATCAGTAAAATTCAAGCATTCACATAAGCATTTAAAATACCTAGGAAGGACAGCCCGGGTGGCTCACCAGTTTGGTGCTGACTTCAGCCCAGAGCCTGATCCTGGAGACCTGGATCAAGTACTGCGTCAGGATCCCTGCATGGAGCCTGCTTCTCTCTCTGCCTGTGTCTCTGCCTCTCTCTCTCTGTCTCTGTCTCTATGTCTCTCATGAATAACTGAATAGAATCTTTAAAAAAAATACCTAGGAAATGTCACTGAAGAAAAACATTATGTATTCTATACATAGTAGACATGAAAAGGTTAGGTAACAAAGTTCCAAGCAATTACAACTGGGTTGTTGGTAGGGTGCATGTCTTATAGAGTTATTAAATAACTGACATAGAATAAATTACTTCTGCCATTAGTAGAGATTTTTTTCTAGGTAACCTCTAAACTATTTTCTTCCTACAACTCTTCTTAACTCATATGCCTCCGACCACAGTCACAGAGCTGGACAAAGGATGCAGAGGAAAGATTTGGCACTAAAGGAACTAATCCATTCCTGGACATCCAGGAAATGGTGAAATTTTGATGAAAGCTTTGTGAGGTACAATGAAACTAATATTTCTGGATCTCTCTAGAATCAAACTAGGAAAAGCAGTAGCTAGAGATTGGGAATGTTATAATGAAGACTCCATTTTAATCTTTGTTAAAAGATAAGCAGCTGACTTTTAACATAGTCATTTCACATGAGATAAAAAGAATTGAAATCCAACAAAATCATTAAAAAGAACTCCAATTAATTACTAAAAATAAGTCACCCAAAAGGCAAATGTCAAATGATATGAACTAAATAGTAATAAAAAATGAATATAGTAAAAGGTGTCCAATCATACTAGTAATCAGAAAAATGAGGATGGGACTCTGTTGATATATAAATGTACAACCATTAAAAATTACAGTGTAAAAGAAGACAGACAGCCCATAGAATGTATTAGAAAGGTTTTGGAGGGTGCCTGGGTGGCTCAGCAGTTGAACATCTGCCTTTGGCTCAGGGCGTGATCCTGGAGTCCCGGGATCGAGTCCCACATTGGGCTTCCTGCATGGAGCCTGCTTCTCCCTCTGTCTATGTCTCTGTCTCTTTCTGTATCTTTCATAAATAAATAAATACAATCTTAAAAAAAAAAAAGAAAAAGAAAAAGAAAAGTTTTGGAAAAAATAGAAACTCTCAAACCCTGTTAGAAAGAGGGTAAATTTGTATGAACTATTACAATGAGACAGAGAATATCTAAGAGAATTTTAAATGTTTTAAAAATAAATTAAAAATTAATAAAAACATAACAAAGGGTATAAATTTAAAAGTAATAAACTGTTTTTAATGTGTAAGTAAGCTCTAAATATGTAACCTACATGAATGTTTAGAAATATGCACTAGAAAACTTTTATATGATTGTTTATTTTATCTCTCTTTGTAAAGAAGGATACTGGAAAAAAACCAAAAGCACTTCTGATGGTTTATAGCTATATAAAGGGAGGTATATTAATAAAATAAATTATAATATAACTATTAAAATGAATAAATTAATTCTCTTTGTATTAATATGGATATAAATACCTAAATATAGATGATACAATTCTACTATGTAATAATAATTCATGTAAACTTAAAGACAAATATTTCAAAATATTTCATATAATTAGATATTATTAGCAATAAATTTAGAAAGGAAGGGGTGGAAATGGAACAAGAAGAGTATTGGAGGGAATTTCTATTTTTTCCTACTTATTAAAAATAATTCAAAGGAAATATAATACATATTTACATTCACTGATTGTGGCTATTTATGTGATGAGTGGATTATATATGTGTTTTCATTGATTTCAAAAATAAAATAATTATGTCATATTTAGATTAAATAGTGTAACTTAAAGAAAGATGAAAATCTGAAGAAAATATAGTGAAAGAGAAGACAATTTTAGTTATGCAGATTCACAGAAATTTTTCAGGGTTAGGTAATCTACTGCGCATAGAAATATTTACTATGTTGTAGAAAAATAGCATGACCATCCAAAACTAGCAATATGCATTTTTAACTTCCTAATGTTGTACATCATTTTATAATTCATCCTCTCAGTCTACTCATAAAGAGAAGAGCTTTTATACACTCTTGGCTATTAAATATTTAAAATACTATTTGTTTAACCATAACTACACATTTCAAGTCTTTAATATGGAAATAGTTACAGAGCTATTAATAGGAATTTTTAATCAAATTTTGCTTTGATTTTAAACATTAAGGTTACAAAATGTATGCAATAAGAATATATATGTAAGAAGTAGCTATAGTGTTATTTAATAAATCAAACTATCTTATTCAATTTCTGAAAAAGAATTTTTGTTAATTATTTCAATCCAAGGATGATTTTTAAATTTTAAATTGTCTCAAACAGCTTGTATGTTCTGGAGTTATTCAGCAACATAACTTTTAATATGAAGTGTAAATGCCAGTTTAATGATATAATATATTTACCAAATTTCTAAGGCTTAGTATTGCAAAGACAAAGACTGATGAATTACATTGTATTTGTCTTCATATAAAAAGAAAAGATTTCCTACAACTCCCTTCTTGCCCTAAGACACTGTCAGTAAATCAATTATATTAATATATTTATGATGTAAAACTCTGAAGAATAACAGCTGAAGAACATCATTGACTCTTCTGTCCATCATCTTGACTTTTTAAAGTGACCAAATATTGACAAAAGGAAAAATATCACGGAAGTAAGTGGCTTTTTTAAAAAACTAAAGTGTATCTTATTTAAACCAGTATGTCCAAAATATTGACATTTCAACATGTAATTAATATAAAGCAACTAATGATATATTTTACATTATTTTTTTCATAATAACTTCAAATTCTGGTATGCATTTGACACTTAGAGCACACCTCAATTCAAACCAGCCACATTTCAAGTGTTCAATAGCCAAACTGTCCAGTGGCTGCCATATTGGACAGCACAGCTCTGGATTTAAGAAATCAGTAGAGGAAATAATGTGAATTAAATTTAATAGTGCTGAGGCTGAGAAATTTCAATCCAATTAACACAGTTTGTGCTAACGATGAGAAATCAGTATGTTATGTACCAGATTTAATGACAGAGACTTATTTTATTATTCTTTTGATCAGCTTAGAGCAATTCTGTAGGAAGGAAATGCAGAAAAAGTGATATTACAAAAAATCAAAATTGTACTTAAGGATAGATATAGGATATATTTCAGGGGATGTACCAAACAAGATAGAATTCAAAAATATTGTGAGATAGAATCAATATCAAGAATGATTTATAGGACATGTGGGAAATTATAATTTAAGCCTTTTTTATTTGTGTCAGTTCATCTATCTCCACCTCAAGTTCTTTTGAACACATACATTTCCCATACTGATTTGCTGAGGATCAACTTCAGTATTCTAGGGAACTGGAAGATATATTTTCTGTGTTTATACAAAAGACAATGAATTAAGATAGTCAAATTTTGTTTGGAAGGAAAATAAAAATTTACTTTTATACTTTTTATATTGAGATATTTGTATTTAATTGAACCCAAAATCTCTACTATATTTCATTGAACATATCCTTAATTGGTCAAAGGTTAAAAATGGAATATCTGTAGTCATCATTCTTTCTTAATTTCATTTCATTTTCCTTCCATTTGACCATTTTTGACATTTAGTATCATTTATTCATTACTGAGGTAGAAAATGTTATAAATCAGACACATGCAATTTTTTTTTTCTGGTAACTGATATGCATGGGACTGGGAGTAGAATGAGTACCTCCTTTTCATAGGATTTATTTATTTATTTGAGAGAGAAAGGGAGAGAGAGCAGGGGGCATGGGGCAGAGAAAGAGGGAGAAAGAGAATCTCAAGCAAACTCTGGAGCTGAACAAGAGCCTAATGCAGGGCTTGATCGCAAGACCCTGAGATCATGACCCTAGCTAAAGTCAAGAGTTGGATGCCTAACCAACTGAGCCACTCAGGCAACCTTGAGTGCCTTCTGTTTTCATTATTATTATTAAATTAAAAGTTGAGATATATCATTGTGTCACGGTATAGGTTGCATAAAAAGTCTGTGAGGGGGGATCTCTGGGTGGCGCAGCGGTTTAGCACCTGCCTTTGGCCCAGGGCGCGATCCTGGAGACCCGGGATCGAATCCCACGTCGGGCTCCCGGTGTGTGGAGCCTGCTTCTCCCTCTGCCTATGTCTCTGCCTCTCTCTCTCTCTCTGTGACTATCATAAATAAATAAAAATTTAAAAAAAAAAAGTCTGTGAGGGTCACCTGGATGGTGCAGTTGAGAAGTACACTTTTGGTTTCCTCTCAAGTTGTGATCTCAGGGTCCTGAGATCAAGCCCTACTAGGACTAAAAGTTCAGCACAGATTCTACTTGAGATTTTCTCTAGCTCTGCCTCTCCCATTTGTGCTCTCTGTCTCTAAAATAAATTATTAAAAAAAAAAAAAAAAAAGTCCATGAGGTTTCAGAGTCTATGTTGGTCCCACAACAACACTTTGAAAAATGCAAAAAACAAACATACCAAAAGTGGCCTAAATAGTTAATTCATCCCTAGAAATAATTGTTTATGCCATAAAAAAATAAAATAAAAGCAGCCCTATTACTCTACCTATAACTGATTGTAAACAAAGAATTAATTTGCCAGAGTCAATGGCCACCATGTGAAAGAACAGAGATTATGGATTTAACTCTACATGATAAGGTTACCACAGATTGAATGGAAGCAAACCTGACCAATTAAATCCTCTTATCTGTAAAGTGTAAATGGTGTGTGAACAAAGAAAATCTGAATCTCTTCTCACGTTGCTTCCCCAATTGACACCAACTCATCAGATTCCTATAAAGCCTAGGGGCTTGTCAATTTCAGTATGCAGTCCACAGTGTCTGTGGTATAAAAGTACTACATCTTCTATATATTTCTATAGAATATACTCACCAAAGGGAATCCACACATTTCTTTTTTCTTTCAAATTTTTAAAGCTTAACTAATAACTATGGATTGCCAGATATAAGGACACCTTTCCATTGTCATTTTTATAAATGTATACCTGTGATTTAATGTTTTATAGACTTTTTTCTCTTTTCTCTATATTGAGTTGGAAATATTTTGATCAGTTAAGGCAGGAGAAAGTATCATGGTAAAGTTGTCTTTTGCAAATCTATTCTGTTTTCATGACATGCACTGCATTATTTTTGAGGTAGTACTGTGGATAAGAGTTGAGTTCTGAAGCCAAACAGATTTTAGTTTGAAACCCAGTTCTTCCCTTTACTCATAGTGAGATCCAGGACAGTTTGTGTAATGCCTCTGAAAATTGGTTTCTTAGGAAAAAAAAAAAAAAATGAAGAAATCATACGAGGTCACAGAAATAATATATTTAAAGCACTTAGGAGCTTCTGAAATATAGTAATTCTCCAAAAAATGATGGTACTTATTATTATTAATAGAAAAACTGAAAGTAACTACAAGATGGAAAATATCACTTTGGAAAATTGAAAATGAGAATCATAAGAAAAGAAGAAAGACAAGTAGGTTAGAAGCATTTGCATTCAGAGAAAAAAAAACAAATTGATAGGATCTAAAAATGTTAAATACTTATGCTGACTGTATTATTTGCTTCTGTAAATAATTATTCCCTGCAAGTCTCAAGGCATCTCTCCTAATCAATACCACCCCTCCTTGGGGCAGCAACTCAGTGACATACTCCTATAACACCAGGGCTTCATGCTGCTTTGTGATTAATCAGAAAGACAAAAATTAAATGATTATTTTCTTACTTTAAGGGGCCACAATAAGAATTAGATTATGTCATATATTGTCTTGTTTCAGTAATAGTGTCAGATCCACACTGAACCATCCTGCCCTCTTGCTCTGTTACCCTAGGGTCTAACTTATTTAGGCAAGTTTTGCCTAGTCTAAGTAGCATCCAGCTGCCTTCCAATGTGCATTTGAATAGTCATACATTTCCATTAGTTTTCTGGTCCCATTTAATCACTGGAAGATAGTTCCTGAAAAAAAAAGTTGTTAACTATCACACCCTAGGGGGTCTCTGGGTTGCACAATCAGTTAATCATCAGACTCTTGGTCTCAGCTCAGGTCATGATCTCAGGGTCCTGGGATTAAGTCCTGCATCAGGCTCCATGCTTGGTGGGAAGTCTGCTTGAGATTCTCTCTCTCTCTCTCTTTTTCTCTCCCTCTCTCCCTCTGCCCTTCCCACTGGTGTTATTTGTGTTTGTGTCTCTCTAAAATAACAACAAAAGAAAATCACACTTCAGCACTGTGTGATGTTAATATTGCAACAAATATTAATTTAATGAATGATGAGCAAGAGAAGTTCTATCTTTGTGAATCAGCCAGATACAAATACCCCACTGCTAAAACATAAAGTATGAAACATAAAACACGTAGTGCCATCACAAACTGTTTAACCTGATAGTGAATGGAGATTTGTTCAGGAAAAATAATGCTTTTAGCTGCCATTATTCTGAGTACTCTGTGGAGCAGCAACATTCAGTGTGATCTATGTCTCAGTATCCAACCACAAACTATTCGCATTCTACATAACTTTACTACATAAATTTAGAGCAATCTATTAGAAACTGTAATAGCAATTTGATAAAGTATGTTATGTCTGTTGAATGTAATAAAATGGATTCATAGCTTTATATTTTTGTTTTATTTTAATATTATAGTAATATATCTTTTATATCCTTGTACAAGAGTTTGAAAATAATTGGGGGGGGGGAACACCTGATTGTTCACACAGTTTGTGAAGAACTAAAATACAGTTCTGCTATTCAAAGTACAATGTTTAGAGTAACAGTTTTAGCATTGCCTGGGAGCCTGTCAGAAATACAGGATCTCAGGCCCCAACCCCGACCTACTGAATCCAAATCTGTACTTTAACAAATCTCTAGGTAATTCGTATGTACATTGAATTTTAGCAACTATTTTATAATTAACGTACAACAAATACTTAGTTGTACAATTTGGTAAATTTTAGCACATTTATGTAATAGTAAAACCATCACCACAGTGAAGATACCAATATACCCATCGATCCCAAAAGTTTCCTTTGTCCTTTTATAATCACTTCATCTTGCTGTTCGCTTTTTCTGCCTCATTTGTAGGCAACCACTTCTGTCCTTTCTGTCACTGTAGAGTATTTTTCATTTTCTAGAAATTTCTGAAATTGAATTATACATTGCTCAGTCTCTTTTGTGTGGTTTTATTCATTCAACAATTATTTTGTGATTCACGAACATTGTTATATATATCAATGGTAAGTGTGTTTTTATTGCTATTCTATTCCATATAGTATTCTATTACATGGACATACCACAGTTTATCAATTTCCCTGTTGATAGACATTGGTTTGTTTCCAATTTTGGAGCTCTTTCAAATAAAGTTGATGTTAATATTTATATACAAGCTTCTGTATGGACATATGTCTTATTTTCTCTTTCACAAATACCTAGCAGTGCAATGCTTCAACCATATGATTGGTATATGTTTAACTTATTAAGAACTCTCAAATTATCATTATACTATTTTACATTCCTACCAATATTATATTAGAGTTCCAGTAACTCCACTTTCTTGTCAGCATAGGGTATGATCAGTCTCTCCTGTTCAGCATTCTAATAGGTGTTTGTGTCATTTCATTGTGTTTTTCATTTGCATTTCTCTAATAAATAGTGTCATAAAGCATGTTTTCTTTAGCTAATTTGCATCTGTATGTCGCATTTGGTGAGATAACTATTAAAACCTTTTGCCCATTTTTATTTGGTTGTTTTATTTTATTGGGTTTTAAAACTTACATATTCTGGGTAAAGCAATCTTATCAGGTATATGATTCAAAAATTTTTCTCACATTCTTTTATAGTGTCATTCTTTCAACAGAGACTTTCTTAAAAAGATTATTTATTTATTTGATGTATATAGAGAAAAGGCACAAGCAGGAGGAGAGGCAGGCAGAGGAAGCAAGAAGCAGGCTCCCTGCTGAGTAGGGACCTCGATGTGGGGCTCAATCCCAGGACCCTGGGACCATGACCCGAACCTAAGGCCTAGCCAATTGAGCCACCCATGTGCCCCTTTAACAGTGACTTTTATCATGCTTTTTTTTTTTTTAATGTATCATGTTTTCATTTGCATATCTAAAACATATCCTCCTAATTCAGGTCATGAACATTTTTTCTTATGCCTTTTTCTAGAAGTTTTATAGCTTTAGTTCTTAAATTTAGGATTCAGGTTAATTCTAAAGTAATTTCTACACATAATGGGAAATTAGAGTTTGGTTTTGTTTGTTTTTTGCTTTTATTTTTGTTTTGCATATATATCCAATTGTACTAGCATCATTTGCTGAAAAGACTCGACTTTACTATCTTTCCATATCTTCATTAAAAATCCATTGTCCAAATATAAGTGGGTCTATTTCTGGAATCTCTATTCTGCTCCATTGATTTACACATCTATTTTGTTATAAATACTACAATTTTTGGGTAACTGTAGCTTTATAAGTCTTGAAATTAGGTAGTGCTATTCTTTAAGCTTTGTTCTCCTTCAAAGTTATTTTGTCCATTCTAGATTCTTTGTATATTATATGAATTTTACAGTCAGACTGTCAACTTCTACCAAAAATACCTGCATGGATTTTGATTGGGGATGCACTGAATTTTCTTTTATTATTTTAGGAAAATTGATATCCTACCTATATTGAATCCTCCAAACTATGAACATGTTTTGACTTTCAGTTCATTTAACAATCCTATAACTTCTCTCAGTAATATTTTGTACTACTCAATGTAAAGGCTCATATTTTTTAGTTTTGATTGATCTCTAAGTATTTTACATTTTGGATATGATGTTAAAATGGAAATACTTTATTAATTCAATTTCCAACTGTTTATTGAAAGTTGAAAAACATTATAGTGATTTTTTTTTTTTTTGGTATACCAATCTCATATCCAGCAACTCTGATAAACAAACTGATGAGTTCTAGTAACATTTTAGTAGATTCTTCCATCTTTACTGATATGGATGATGACATTATTGAATCAAATAGTCTAGTTTTCTATTCATTCCATCTAGTGTATTTTTAATTTCATTTATTGTGTTCATCTCTGATTCATTTTCTTTTTATCTCCGTGTTAAGGGTTTCACTGATATCCTCTGTTCTTTTCTCGAGTCCAGTGTTTGTCTTATGATCACTACTTTAAATTCTCCATCTAGCATATTACTTATGTCTGTTTCACCTAAGTCTCTTGCTATGATTTTGTCCTATTATATCATTTGGGACATATTCTTCTGTCTCCTCATTTTGTGTCTGTTTCTGTGTAAACTGCCCTTTCATTCTTAATATAAAGCCCATTTGGCCATGATGAATTATCCTTTTTACACATTTTTGGACTTGATAATATAATTTTGTTTAGGATATTTATATATTTTTCATGAAAGATATTGGTCTGTCGTTTTCTTTGCTTATAATGACTTTGTCTAGTTTTGGCATCAGAATAATGGTAGTTTCATGCATCAGACTAATGGTAGCTTCATACAATGTACTAGAAAATAAGCCCTCTTTTTTCAATCTTTGTAGAAGCAATTGCACTGAATTTATACTATTTCTTCATGAAATATTTGGTAGAGTTCACCAGCAAAGTTATGTAATTTTGGATCACACATACACACAAATAGACATATTATTATAGGAACTTTAAAGATTCCAAATAACCAAAATAATCTTGAAAGCTAAAAGGACTTTGAATTCACCTTACATCTTAAAAACCATTAAAAAAAAAAAAAAAGGAAGGAAGGAAAGAAAACCAATGGAGAAGAAATGAAATAATCAATGTCACAGAGGACAATAAACTAAAAAACAGGAAACAATAGAGAAAAAATCTATAAAGTCAAATCTAGTTCTTTAAGAATACCACAGGAAAAAAAAAAATCATTCTTTTGCATGTGGGTATATTGTTTCAATTTTTTATGGTTACCTGGATTCATTCAAGATCCTGTATCAATTTTAGGAGTTTTTTTTCATTTCTGCAATATTATCATGAACTAATCAAAAGTATATGATAAACAAATTAAAATTATTTAATGAGTTTTCTTAGACATTGAAACTGCATCCAACTTCAAAAGAATCATGAGGCAAAGAAAAAAGATATCTAAATATGTTAGCTTTATAGTATGTCAGATGGGAGATTGAGGAACAAAAATCATCTGAGCTGATAAAGTTAATAAAATATCTTTCCTTCTTTTCTGGAGCAAGCTCCATAACTATGCCAATTTGAAGATCAGTGACAATTGGAAAAAAATAAGTGAGGGTTGAAGGTATAAAACGTGTTGTCTTGACTTAAAGCACTTTAAAATGTAGACCCTTCCTTTTGATAACAAGATCATATTTTACTTCGTGCATCTGAGCAAATAAATATACAGAAATCAGCATACCCTAGCAATTACCAACCTTACTAGTATCATACATTTTCCACTGCTCCTGTCTTTCTCTGTCATTGGGTAATATAATTACTATACTGGATGTTCTTTATTTTCTGCAAAGTTATTCTTCATCCTGTGCCTTGTAATGCAGTTGAAAATATGTTGATAAATTGAAAAATGCTTCAGTGTAAAATGAATACATCCTAACTTGCTTATTTTTAAGAGCAAATAAAAATATTTTTCAATAACATTATTTCTATCTGTGTTTGCTTATACTGATTGTTTTTAATTATAAAAATAAAGAGATTCAATCAAAATAAAAATTAGAAACAAACAAAAATTCAATGTGAAGATGAAGTTTAATTCTATTCTTTCATTAGTAGTTCTATATATGCTTGTAATCATAATAGTGTTCTATATATGCTTGTAATTATAATAGTAATCATTTTAATGAATTTTTGAGGAAGTTAAGTTTCTGTAACTTGAGAACTTGACACATTTGCATTTGTTCCTATTCTGGAAACTCATAATGTTGAAGATGTATTGAAGAGTAATTTCGTTAACTTTTAAATTCAACCAGATATGCCCTCGAACCATTTGAGACAGATGGATTGTCAATAAATATTTAATAGTTCTTCTTTTCTCAATTTTTTTTTTTTGAAATTTAGTATCTACCAGAAGAAAAAATGAAGTGTTTGGACTATTATATCTAATACCCCTTTCCAAAGATCTTTCTAATAACCACAATCTGTTACCTTATTGTAGGGGACGCAAAATGGATAAAATTGAGATTGTCTCACCATTAACATGAATGTATTTTACTTTAACACAAAATGGGTAACTAGTTGCCCAGAACATACACATAAATAATTTAAAATAATATCTAAATTGCAAAGTCAGTTTCTGTGATGCAGCCATTTCAAAATGTCCAATTTTGAGGTTAATATTTCCATAGAGAGTAGCAGAAGATCAGGTCATTAAGAAAGTAATATAATTCGGGAAGAATTAGTCAATTTTTAAGAGGATGTGGAATTTATCTCTTTTTCAACTAGGAAAGAACATAACCAAAAGGAAGAAAAATAGCATTTCAGCATTACTAGAAAGTGAAAGAGGTTTTTGAATTGGAGACTAAATAAATTCTAAACCAGTTCCCTTCCTCAAAAACACAACTAGATAGGACAGTCCCTGTCTTAAATAAACAAAATGTAAGATTAATCACTCAATCTGTGCTTCCATAACTGTTTCTCCCACCCATTCATCATCAAACCTAGTGAATCATAGATGAAAATAAAGTGTATAACTATATATAAAATTAGTAGATATATAGTATAGATATATAATATATATTCACACACATTTTTACATACATATAAAATGTGGGTTATTTCATTACTGTGAACATCACAGACACCTGGAAGGAGGATTTAAAGTCACAAATAGTATATTTTTATTTTTATTTTTTTTATTTTTTTTAGATTTTATTTATTTATTCATGAGAGACACAGAGAGAGGTAGAGTCACAGGTAGAGGGAGAAGCAGGCTTCCCGCAAGGAGCCCAATGCAGGAATCAATCCCGTATTCCAAGATCATGCCCTGAGCCAAAGGCAGATGCTAAACTACTGAGCCACCCATGTGTCCCTACTTCACTTTTTCTTAATGACTTGAACCTGATGGTAAGTATGTGTCACTGAAGGTAAAGGAGATAGACATTCGTGTTTTTATGCTTGTGTGTGGTCTCCAGATTTATTTTGAGGTACATGGAAGACCCACTTTGACCTATTTCTTATTGCTTTAATGAAAAAATGCTCACCTCAAGCTGCCAGTCCTAAAATAGTAATATATCAGGTTCTGACTCATTCTACCCTAGGAAAATTCTACATTTTGAAATATATCAGAGTTTAACTTAGTCAAGGACATGGATTCCCTTCATGCTAAGCCTCTGTAGCACCATCACAGAGAAGAAGCCAGAGAATAAGTTATACCACAACATGAAAAAAAATACTATCAAATGAATATTGGTTGGAATTTACAGAAATGTTCAAATACCCAAAAGTAGAAGTCATCCTATGATTGATTTCTCACTTACCAACTTGTAGCAAACTTTGTGACCCTAATAAGCAATGTGAATATTTTGAGATTATGTCTTTTAAATAAGGGGACCTGTCAAGACTCCCTGCTCTGCAACCAGTTCATGGGTTGATTTGGTTATATGGATTTGTACATATGGAATTGATTTTGTCATATGGATTCTAACAGAATCCTGATAAAAGCCAGGATACATATATACCGAGATAGATAAATCTGTCATCCATATATATATATATATATTTTATTTTATTTGTGTATGTATGTATGTGTGTATATATATATATGTGTATATATATATATATATATATATATAGAGAGAGAGAGAGAGAGAGAGAGAGTGTGTGTGTGTGTGTGTATATAAAGGGGGAGGGAGGCACACATCTTCTTCATTGCAAACCTAACTCTACAATGCATCATGTTCACCTGTAACTTTATTTGTTGATGATTCCTGCTAGACATATATACAATATTATTATTCCTTCAAATTTGATCAACTTTCTCCAGGTGATATATTTAAGAATATAAGGTCAATATATGATATTTTAAACTTATACTGAGATTAGTGTTAAAAGTGGCTTACAAATCATTTTGTAAAGAAAACAAAACTAACATTTTGAAGAAGTTATGCACGTATATGAGTCTATAAGAATATGTGTGTGACTCGATGTGTAGTGGCAAAGCATTTCATCTGCTATTTTTTTATTTAACAAAAACATTTTTCTAAGAAAAAAGAGAAAATAAAATGTATTATATACCTCCAACACTTGCATTCTACGATATTATAAAACAATAGTAATCCTGAATTCACATGTAACTTCAATCTTTAAAACTAGTCCCCCAAATACTATAATTTTGTGTCTCCAAAATTCTTCATAATTTGTAAATGTATCCTCCATTTTCAGGGTATAATTAATTTGAAGACAACAATATGAATAATACTATATATAGTTGTTCTCATATCTATGTTGCAGGGTTTCTTTTCTTTTAGTTCCTGTAGCTCTTGTTCACACCACTTGGAAGAATGAAGAGGTAGACCAAGTGAAGAGTGATCTGCAGCAAAATTTATTGAGCGATAGTACAAAACTCCCAGAAGACGGTTGCCACAGGAGTTTCTAAATCTAGGGAGTTTTGTGGACTTATTGACAGACTGTTTTAACCTGATTAACCCTCCAGGAGCCTGTCCCCCAATCAGGTTTTTGTCCACGTGCTTATCTACCTATCAGGCTGCTGTTGTTCACAGAGTGGCGGGCTCCTTTCAGGGTGGTGTAAAATCCCTTTAAGGATGATTTCCTCTTAGAGCAGGGGTGGGGGGTGGGGGTGTGTGTGTGAAGCGGAAGGTCCTTGTCCCTGCCTGCCTTTCTTTTGACTCTCCTTCATTATCTACACTTTGAAGAGAGAGTCCAATTTATTGCTGTGATATTGCAAATAAGATTCTTTTAGCATTCATGCCTTCTACTAATACACAGAACTTAGATGGAGAGTTTCATTTATGTGTATTTTGGCAAATTGCCATTAAATTTTATTTTTTACCTTTCCAATATTAAATAATACAGTGTAATTATAGAATTGAAATGCTTAAAGCTTTATTTCTCCTTCTGTCTTTAATATGCTATGATTCTAAGCTAGGCTTTAGACATAATATCTGAATATTCTCCTCAATTGATTCTTCAAATATTCCACAAACAATGATAAGTCATGTTAAGATTGAAACAACATCTCTTTAGATCAATTTGCTACTAAAATGTGTTCTGTGATAAGAGTAAATCATTCTTAAGATAATAACTATAATTACAAAGAATATTTGAGAAAATAAAAGACTATTCCATTTTTTTTCCAAAGTTTGAGTCAAAGCTAAATATCTTCTGAAACACTGGGCATTTCACCAGAACTCTGCAGGGAACGTCTTCTGCAGTTAGTATCATACTCAAATGATCACTTTCTGATATAGTATTTTAAACTTTTATCCTAAAAATAATTATATTAGCTCAGTCGGTGAATTCCTACTTGTTCTCTTAATCATTCTCTCTCTTAAAAAAAAAAAAAAAAGAATTGCACATGTTATTCAAGTATTTAATGAGTGTCTCTGCAGTACAGTTTTACATTAATTGATTTTGACTATTACTATGACTTGTATGTAGAAACATGAATATGAAGAAGAAATTAGATTTCTAATTAATCAGTCCACAATAAGATTATTTCCTGGATGTGAATTAGTTTTAAGGGCATTTATAAAGAGATGTTTGAGGAATATTTGTGTCCAATCCTCACTAGTCAGGGAATTATTTAGCAAAGTTCTGGCGCAATTCCTGTACCAGGTGTGGGACCCAGGAAATTTAACAAAATCCCCTACCCCTGGACAAGCAGAGCAGGACTGACTATTTTGTGCTGCACCCGCCTTGTGCTGACCTGCTTTTTACTTAGGGCACTGCCCCACCCTAGTCAAGCCCAGGGCACACCCTAATCGGAAATCCGGCTCAGTGATAGGCCAGTTCAAATGGATACTTATAGGTAAAATGTAATTCAATAGGCCACCTGCGAGTGGACCAGCATGACTGTGCAACCTTCTGCTATCCCATTGGCCACTGGCCCCTATAAAGTTGCTAAGCCTCTTCGTCTCGGGGTCCAAGTCCCTGCTCCCCTGTGTCGGGACCCAGGCTCGAGCCTGTAATAAACCCTCGTGTGTTTGCATCAGTGTTGGCTCCTTGGTGGTTTCTCGGATTCTCCATCTTGGGCACAACGCCATGAGCAAGCAAATTGTGGCTTTGTTTACTTGTTTGTTTTTGGAGACTGTTAACAACTAAGTGGGTGTATGTATGCATGGTTTAGCCCTGAGGAGTAATTCCAATCAAAGAATTTCAGAAGAGATAATCAAGGTCAATGGTGCATATCTACTGTGAAAGGAAATTTCAAGCAGGTGGGAACTTCCTAACACTTCAACTTGAGGACTAGGCTACTTTTTAAAACATAGGCTGCTCTGACTATAGTATCCTTTTATTTTTATTTTTTTTCTCAGATTCAAAAAATAGACTATTAACAATTCTGGAAGATTTGGTAGCATTCTGTATGTATCCAGGAATCTAAAAGGAGCTAAAAGTCTTGAGATATATTTATCTCCAATTTTTTTTTCAATAGCCTGTTATTGGTATCTTCAATTTAATGTTTAGATGTTTCTCATTCCCACCCACTAAAATATCTTGTGTGACCCCTCTGCTAGGCAGGTTTTATTTTATTCTTATTTTCATTTATTTTTTTGGGGGAGGGGCAGGTTTTAAAGTAGAAATAATCTTGAGAAGAATAGAAGAATAAATGGCAACTGAAGGAGGAATGAATTGGTTTGTTGACAGGAATCATTAAGAACAGCATGAGAGGGGGATCCCTGGGTGGCTCAGCGGTTCAGCACCTGCCTTTGGCCCAGGGCGTGACCCTGGAGTCCTGGGATCGAGTCCTGCATCGGGCTCCGGGCATGGAGCCTGCTTCTCCCTCTGCCTGTGTCTCTGCCTCTCTCTCTCTCTCTCTCTCTCTCTCTCTCTCTATCATGAATAAATAAATAACATTAAAAAAAAAAAAAAAGAACAGCATGAGAGTATTTGGTGATCTGGGTATGAAAAGGGGACAAAAGAGTAAATTACAAAATGAGTAGATATAGAAACTGAATTAAAACTTAAATACTTTAAAACTTTGCTCCAAGCACTTTTCATCAGTGAATAATTATACCCATTAGTGAGCAATTATTTTAAAAAAGGGTTGTAAAATAGATTTTAATACTAGCCAATAAGTTTTTAAATTTAATAGCATATAACTTTTGGATAATTGAAAACATTTTCTTTCTTTCTTTTCTTTCTTTCTTTCCTTTTCTTTTCTTTTCTTTCTTTCTTTCTTTTTCTTTCTTTCTTTCTTTCTTTTCTTTCTTTCTTTTCTTTCTTTCTTCCTTTTCCTTTCTTTCTTTCTTTCTTTCTTTCTTTCTTTCTTTCTTTCTTTCTTTCTTTCTCTTTGTTTTTTTCTTCTTTTTATAAGAGAGGGATAGAGAGAGAGAGAGAGAGAGAGAGAGAGAGAAACAGGCACACACATATACAGAGCCTTGAGCCAGGAGCTCAACACTGATCTGAATCTCACAATTCTAAGATTTTGACCTGAACTGAAATCAGGAATCCAATGCTTAACTTCCTGAGCCATCTAGGCATGGTGAAAACATTCAATCTTTATTGAATGCTGATTTGTTGATTGAAGACATTAAAAGTACTGTAATACTCCTACTTTGATTAAATCAAATAACAAATACTTCTAACTAATATCTAATTTCATACTTACAAAAATTTATTAAGAACATATAAAATTAATATATATTAATATTTAATAGAGTAATACATATTTATATGAATTTCAATTACTTTAAATATTAGTCACATTTTTATAAAATGTACTTTTGCAACATTTGCTGACTACAAATTCAATGTCAATTTATTTATTTTAAATATTTTATTTATTTGACAGAGAGAGAGATTGAGCACAAGCAGGATAAGTGGCAGGCAGAGGGAGAGGGAGAAGCAGTCTCTCTGCAGATGTGGGGCTCGATCTCTGAACCCCAGGACTCCAGGACCAGGACCTGGGCTAAAGACAGATGCCTAACTGACTGAGTCACCCAGGCACCCCCGAATGTCAGTTTAAACTGCAAATTGTTTTGAGGTACTTATTTGTACATATATATTTGATTTTGGAAATTATTTTTTGGGTAATATCGAGAAGCAAATAATCTGTTGTAAGACAATCATGTTAATGTTATTTTTTATTTTTAATGTTATTTTTTAACAAGTGAAATACTTTTAAAAAATAAAAAGTAAAAATGACTTAAATGTATTGATGTTCTCTAATTTTCTACTCTCTAATTTTTTTTTATTTCATATATTGACCTACTTTACATTTCATTTTTGGGGGGAGCAACTGTGAATATAACAGAAACCTTAAGAGACCTTTATAATTGGAGATTCTTATGATAACAGCTGGTCTAATACTTATGACCTGTCTGCTCTTTGGACTGATAGGTCCACACTTGCTATTAGTAATGGGATGTATAATTCCAATTTGTGATCAGATTAATCACCTCCTATTTGTGTTACATAAGGCATGCAAAGAAGCAAAGTACTCAGATTAAGAAATCCTTTATTAGTTCTAACTAATAAAGTGTAACTAGTCTTTATAGAGTCCTTAATATATAATATTATATCACCTGCCTACAGAGATTATCAGATTTTTACCAATAAGTATATGAGCTGTGAGCTTTTCATATGCTTTTAATATGTTAAGATAAATTCATTCTATACCTAGCAAATTCAGTAAAGTTGCAGGATATAAAATCAACACACAAAAGCCAATGCCATTTTTATATACTTAAACTTTTGAAAAAACAATTAATAAAAAAAATCATTTACAATAGCCATGGAAAAGAATAATACTTATGATTAAACTTAAGAGTCAAAAGATTGTACACTGAAAACTACAAAGTAACCTTACACATAAAGGAGCTGGAGAAAAACCAGCAAATAGATCCTACACCCAGCAGAAGAAGAGAGTTAATAAAGATTCGAGCAGAACTCAATGAAATCGAGACCAGAAGAACTGTGGAACAGATCAATGGAACCAGGAGTTGGTTCTTTGAAAGAATTAATAAGATAGATAAACCATTAGCCAGCCTTATTAAAAAGAAGAGAGAGAAGACTCAAATTAATAAAATCATGAATGAGAAAGGAGAGATCACTACCAACACCAAGGAAATACAAACGATTTTAAAAACATATTATGAACAGCTATACGCCAATAAATTAGGCAATCTAGAAGAAATGGACGCATTCCTGGAAAGCCACAAACTACCAAAACTGGAACAGGAAGAAACAGAAAACCTTAACAGGCCAATAACCAGGGAGGAAATTGAAGCAGTCATCAAAAACCTCCCAAGACACAAAAGTCCAGGGCCAGACTGCTTCCCAGGGGAATTCTATCAAACGTTTAAAGAAGAAATCATACCTATTCTACTAAAGCTGTTTGGAAAGATAGAAAGAGATGGAGTACTTCCAAATTCGTTCTATGAGGCCAGCATCACCTTAATTCCAAAACCAAAGACCCCACCAAAAAGAATTACAGACCAATATCCCTGATGAACATGGATGCAAAAATTCTCAACAAGATACTAGCCAATCGGATACAACAATATATTAAGAAAATAATTCACCATGACCAAGTAGGATTTATCCCCGGGACACAAGGCTGGTTCAACACTCGTAAAACAATCAATGTGATTCATCATATCAGCAAGAGAAAAACCAAGAACCATATGATCCTCTCATTAGATGCAGAGAAAGCATTTGACAAAATACAGCATCCATTCCTGATCAAAACTCTTCAGAGTGTAGGGATAGAGGGAACATTCCTCAACATCTTATAAGCCATCTATGAAAAGCCCACAGCAAATATCATTCTCAATGGGGAAGCACTGGGAGCCTTTCCCCTAAGATCAGGAACAAGACAGGGATGTCCACTCTCACCACTGCTATTCAACATAGTACTGGTAGTCCTAGCCTCAGCAATCAGACAACAAAAAGACATTAAAGGCATTCAAATTGGCAGAGAAGAAGTCAAACTCTCCCTCTTCGCCGATGACATGATACTCTACACAGAAAACCCAAAAGCCTTCCCCACAAGATTGCTAGAACTCATACAGCAATTTGGCAGTGTGGCAGGATACAAAATCAATGCCCAGAAATCAGTGGCATTTCTATACACTAACAATGAGACTGAAGAAAGAGAAATTAAGGAGTCAGTCCCATTTACAATTGCACCTAAAATCATAAGATACCTAGGAATAAACCTCACCAAAGAGGTAAAGTATCTATACCCTAAAAACTATAGAACACTTCTGAAAGAAATTGAGGAAGACACAAAGAGATGGAAAAATATTCCATGCTCATGGATTGGCAGAATTAATATTGTGAAAATGTCAATGTTACCCAGGGCAATTTACACGTTTAATGCAATCCCTATCAAAATACCATGGACTTTCTTCAGAGAGTTGGAACAAATTATTTTAAGATTTGGGTGGAATCAGAAAAGACCCCGAATAGCCAGGGGGATTTTAAAAAAGAAAACCATATCTGGGGGCATCACAATGCCAGATTTCAGGTTGTACTACAAAGCTGTGGTCATCAAGACAGTGTGGTACTGGCACAAAAACAGACACATAGATCAATGGAACAGAATAGAGAACCCAGAAGTGGACCCTGAGACCATAAAGTCAATATTCGATAAAGGAGGAAAGACTATCCACTAGAAGAAAGACAGTCTCCTCAATAAATGGTTCTGGGAAAATTGGACATTCACATGCAGAAGAATGAAACTAGACCACTCTCTTTCACCATACACAAAGATAAACTCAAAATGGATGAAAGATCTAAATGTGAGACAAGATTCCATCAAAATCCTAGAGGAGAACACAGGCAGCACCCTTTTTGAACTCGGCCACAGTAACTTCTTGCAAGATACATCCACAAAGGCAAAAGAAACAAAAGCAAAAATGAACTATTGTGAATTCATCAAGATAAGAAGCTTTTGCACAGCAAAGGATACAGTCAACAAAACTAAAAGACAACCTACAGAATGGGAGAAGTTATTTGCAAATGACGTATCAGATAAAGGGCTAGTTTCCGAGATCTATAAAGAACTTATTAAACTCAACACCAAAGAAACAAACAATCCAATCATGAGATGGGCAAAAGACATGAAGAGAAATCTCACAGAGGAAGACATAGACATGGCCAACATGCACATGAGAAAATGCTCTGCATCACTTGCCATCAGGGAAATACAAATCAAAACCACAATGAGATACCACTTCACACCAGTGAGAATGGGGAAAATTGACAAGGCAGGAAACCACAAATGTTGGAGAGGATGCGGAGAAAAGGGAACCCTCTTACACTGTTGGTGGGAATGTGAACTGGTGCAGCCACTCTGGAAAACTGTGTGGAGGTTCCTCAAAGAGTTAAAAGTAGATCTGCCCTATGACCCAGCAATTGCACTTTTGGGGATTTACCCCAAAGATTCAGATGTAATGAAACGCCTGGACTCCTGCACCCAATGTTTATAGCAGCAATGTCCACAATAGCCAAACTGTGGAAGGAGCCTCGGTGTCCATCAAAAGATGAATCGATAAAGAAGATGTGGTTTATGTATACAATGGAATATTCCTCAGCCATTAGAAACAACAAATACCCACCATTTGCTTCAACGTGGATGGAACTGGAGGGTATTATGCTGAGTGAAGTAAGTCAATTGGAGAAGGACAAACATATGTTGTCATTCATTTGGGGAATATAAATAATTGTGAAAGGGAATACAAGAGAAGGGAGAAGAAATGTGTGGGAAATATCAGAAAGGGAGACAGAACGTGAAGACTCCTAACACTGGGAAATGAACTAGGGGTGGTGGAAGGGGAGGAGGGTGGGGGTGGGGGTGAATGGGTGATGGGCACTGAGGGGGGCACTTGACAGGATGAGCGCTGGGTGTTATTCTGTATGTTGGTAAATTGAACACCAATAAAAAATAAATTTATTAAAAATAAATAAATAAAGTAAATCCCATGAAAGCTCTAGAGTAAAAATTTCTCCAAAATCTCAAAGCATAATACAAACGAACAGTAAATCAGTGTTACATTAATGGTGATATACTATATTTCTCATAATATTGGATTATTGTATAAAGTATTAGATAGATAATAGAGATTAATTCAATAAAACTCATCATATATTTTAGATTAAAATTCCACATTGCACTATCACTTGTAAGTTTCTTAGACTGAATGAAATTATCTAATGCAATAAATATTAAACTGAATCCATAAGACATTATATTGGGCTAAAGAAACTAAATAATGTTCATGCTTCCTATGCTAAATGAGCTGTTCTCTAGAAATTAATTAATATTAGAATGTACCAATTGTAAATACATTTACTTTGCTGATGATACAGACTTGAAGAAGCATTGGAGCAAGAAACAAGCAGCTAGTAAAATTTAAAAGAACTGTAATTTTATCTTCTGTGTAACTGCTGACACAAGATATTACACATGCTGTAGAATTGTGATTATAAGGCTGTTAGCACATCCACAAAATTTGGGGCAGTTTCAAATTTAGAGGAAAAAAAAGATTTGAGGCCATTCACTTTTCAAGAGGTAAAGAGAGGGAGGAAAATTGAGGGACCTTTTGAATGAATGCATCAATTACAGAAACCTAATTTCTCATTTGATTAGAGTCACAGAGGTGACTAACTTGAGTGAGAAGTTGTCATGTATTAGAAGTGACACAAATGTTATTTGTCAAGAAGTATATAACAATAACAAATAAATGAATTTTAAAAAATGAAAGCTAATCCCAAGTTGTACAGCTCTTCTTAGATTTTTCTACTCTCCATTCATCCTGCCATCTTAAGAATTGATATTGTGGGGGGATCAATGGCAGGCTGCTCCAAGATTCTGGCATAAAGACTCTTTTGAATTAAAAAATAATCGAAATCTGGCAGGCTCAGGAAAAGTTCTTTACCTCCTTCTCAACTGCCTAGAAATAATTTAGAGGGAGGATCACTCCAGGAAGAGAGTGGTATCAACCATCGATAACTACACTGTGATATGAACTGTGTACGGTGGTCAGAGAGGGTTCTAGCAAGGCCTGTTCGATCAGCATCCTATCTTTGTCCCATTCTCTCTGAGTGACCCAACAAACATTTGTTTGCTAAACATTTACTCTTTTTCATTCTTCCGGAGGACTACATTCCTTTCCTTTGTAGTCTCAGACCACTACCCCCTTTTTCTTAGTTCAAAATGACATATGTACCTCATTTTGCTTGACTATCTTTGGATTGTCTGTGTGAGTTTCCCATGTGTATGCAATTGAATTTGATTTTTCTCCTTTTAATCTGTCTCATGTCAATCTGATTCTTAGTCTGGCTAGAAGGACTTGAAGATGACAGTAATTCTTGCTCTCTGACAATATCGAGGTTGGACTTTTTTTTTTAAGGTTCTAATTCTTTAGTAATGCTATAAGTGATATATAGCTCCATGAAATTACAGAGGATAATGGAGCACTGACGGTGATCAAGTCTGACACTTCATGTTAGTATATTTGGATGAAATGTCATACAAGTGACTGAGTGTAAATGACCATGAGAAGAAAAGTAGAATGACTACTCACTCACAAACATGAGGCATTTTTAAAATGTTTATTGCCATTTAATTAACACTAAATATCATTTTTTCCTCCAAAGTATTCATATTTATGAATTAATCTGATTACATCCACTGTCTTTACACTATTTTGTTTAAAATTATGATATATAAATATTTGGCATATTTATTACACTTCCTTTTCTCCTTTGAGTTGTATATTAGTTAATACACTCATTAAGAATTCTTCTTTGACCCATTAGCTGTCAGAATGTGAAGAGTTTGATTTCTGATCCTGTTGGGAACAAGACCCAATTTACATTGCAGTTAACCTTTTCTGCATGTCTTCAATAAAACAAAACATAATAAAACAAAACAAAAAGATGTGGAGAATATCAACAAACTGGTTGGAAAATATTCCCTTTGAAGGATTCCACTTAAAATAAGACTAGTATAAACTAAGCGTCACAGAATATATGAATACTTGATTTCTTCTGCAGCAAATATAGTTTGAGGGCTAACTGTGCATCAGGCCCCATACTAAATGGCATAGATATGAAAATAAAGTACGAGGGCAGCCCAGGTGGTTCAGCGGTTTAGTGCTGCCTTCAGCCCAGGGCCTGATCCTGGAGACCAGGGATCCAGTCCCAGGTCGGGCTCCCTGCATGGAGCCTGCTTCTCCCTCTGCCTCTCTCTCTCTCTCTCTGTCTTCTCTGTGTATTCTCATAAATAAATAAAATCTTAAAAAAAAAAAAAGAAAGAAAAGAAAGTACAAAGCATAATCCATATTTTCAGTGCAAGCATGCTTCGGGGGTGTGAGTGAGAAATAGGCCCATAAAACAGATCATTACTATTCAGCATGCTAGGTGGTACAGTTATCCTGAACAACATGCAAAGAAAACTACAGCAGGAGACTGACTATCCATGAGGAAGGTGAGAAAGGAGCTCCAGAGGGAAGTAATGTTAGAAATGAGCTGTGAAAGATAAGTAAGAGTTTCTCAAACAGAGAAAGAGTACTGGGGGGAAAATAGTAGTTCCAACAAGAGAGAATAGACTCTTCCTCCCCCTTTCTCCCACTCTCTTTCTGTCTTTCACAGACACACACACAGTATAGAAATATGAATTGATTTTACTTAAGTTTTATTCATTTAAGTAATCTCTGCACCCAATGTGGGGCTCAAATTCATACAGACAGGAGTTGCATGCTCTTCCCATTGAGCCAACCAGTTGCCCCTGAACTGTTTTTTGTTTTGTTTTGTTTTTGTTTTTTTTAAAGTAGTCTTAGGAGTACTGAACCTGTAGGCTTCTTTGAGGGTTCAGATCTTAATTTCTAGATTTCCAAATGTGCAAAGAATTTGAACCAGACTGTTCATGATGACAGCCTCAAAGATGGATCTTTTTAAGGAACAAGAATTTTGGTGAATTAAATTTTGTATTACTATACATTTTCTCATATCCACAAAGATCTCATCTACCTAACTACAGTGTTCTAGGGACACTTGTTTTATTTATCCATTGCTTATCGAGAGACTGGCCATTGCTTAAGGACAAATGGCAATAAGCCCTTTTATTCGTTTTTCATTTTGAGTCAGAGATTCAGTGTAGGTAAGATTATACTGAAGATTTTAAAAATACAAATTTAAAAAGAAATAAATAATGAGAACTTTTAATGTTTTTAAGTCTATTAAAATCAGTAAACATCTTCAGTTCTCAAACATCTAAGTACTAAAGAAGACCATGGATCTGATATTGAAAGTAAGTTTTGAACCACATTGTATTATGATTGAATGAAAGAGATGTGACATTATACCTAAATTATGTAAGTTGTTTCTCTCAGATATTTTGTGGCTTCGAAGAAATGTAGTTATAAACGTAGTTATAAAAACATTCTTCTTTCTGATAAGGAAAATGTGCCTGCTTCACTAAAAAGAGATCTAAAAGAACCTAGATTATCTTTTGACTTTTGGACATACACATAGAAACCTATAATATGCATGACATCTGTCACCCTCCACTAAAGGACACAGGTGTGAATGGCTATAGCAGCAAGCATTTGGTATACAATTTGAAAAAGGCAATTATTAAAATACCAATATTTTAGGATAAACTTGCATTAAAATTACAGTTGCCATCAAGTTACCTTAAAAAAAGGAGGAACAAAAGTAAATAATTGATGATGCATTCTATCAACATATTAAAATATACTCCTTTCTTCTTTATAGACAATTTCAAATATAGGCTGTTTTTTCTCTAGCTCCTTTATGTGTAAGGTTAGCTTTTGTATTTGAGTTCTTTGCAGTTTTTGAATGGATGCTTGTATTGCAATGTATTTCCCACTTAGGACTGGTTTTGCTGCATCCCAAAGATTTTGAATGGTTGTATCTTCATTCTCATTAGTTTCCATGAATCTTTTTAATTCTTCCTTAATTTCCTGGTTGACCCTTTCATCTTTTAGCAGGATGGTCCTTAACCTCCACGTGTTTGAGGTCCTTCCAAACTTCTTGTGATTTAGTTCTAATTTCAAGGCATTATGGTCTGAGAATATGCAAGGGACAATTCCAATCTTTAGGTATCGGTTCAGACCCGATTTGTGACCCAGTATGTGGTCTATTCTGGAGAAAGTTCCATGTGTACTTTAGAAGAATGTGTATTCAGTTGAGTTTGGATGTAAAGTTCTGTAATATCTGTGAAATCCATCTGGACCAGTGTATCATTTAAAGCTCTCGTTTCTTTGGAGATGTTGTGATTAGAAGACCTATCGAGTATAGAAGAGCTACATTGAAGTCACCAAGTATAAGGGTATAATTATCTAAGTATTTCTTCACTTTGGTTATTAATTGATTTAAATATTTGGGAGCTCCCACATTCGGGGCATATATATTGAGGATAGTTAAGTCCTCTTGTTGGATAGATCCTTTAAGTATGATATAGTGTCCCTCTTCGTCTCTCACTGCAGTCTTCGGGATAAATTTTAGTTTATCTGATATGAGGATGGCTACCCCTGCTTTCTTTTGAGGACCATTTGAATGGTAAATGGTTCTCCAACCTTTTATTTTCAGGCTGTAGGTGTCCTTTTGTCTAAAATGAGTCTCTTGTAGACAGCAAATAGATGGGTCCTGCTTTTTTATCCAGTCTGAAACCCTGCGCCTTTTGATGGGGTCATTAAGCCCGTTCACGTTCAGAGCTACTATTGAAAGATATGAGTTTAGTGTCATCGTGATATCTATTCAGTCCTTGTTTTTGTGGATTGTTGCACTGAACTTCTTCTTAAAGGGGAATTTTAAGAGTCCCCCTTAAAATTTCTTGCAGAGTTGGTTTGGAGGTCATATATTCTTTCAGTTGCTGCCTGTCTTGGAAGCTCTTTATCTCTCCTTCCATTCTGAATGAGAGCCTTGCTGGATAAAGTATTCTTGGTTGCATGTTCTTCTCATTTAGGACCCTGAATATATCCTGCCAGCCCTTTCTGGCCTGCCAGGTCTCTGTGGAGAGGTCTGCTGTTACCCTAATGCTCCTCCCCATAAAAGTCAGAGCTTTCTTGTCTCTTGCTGCTTTTTAAGGATCTTCTCTTTATTTTTGGAATTTGCAAGCTTCACTATTAAATGTCGAGGTGTTGAATGGTTTTTATTGATTTTAGGGGGGGATGTCTCTATTTCCTGGATCTGAATGCCTGTTTCCCTTCCCGGATTAGGAAAGTTTTCAGCTAGGATTTGTTCAAATACATATTCTGGCCCTCTGTCCCTTTCGGCGCCCTCGGGAACCCCAATTAAACGTAGGTTTTTCTTCCTCAGGCCGTCGTTTATTTCTCTTAATCTGTCTTCATGGTCTTTTAATTGTCTGTCTCTTTTTTCCTCAGTTTCCCTCTTTGCCGTCAACTTGTCTTCTGTGTCACTCACTCGTTCTTCCACCTCGTTAACCCTCGTCGTTAGGACTTCTAGTTTGGATTGCATCTCATTCAATTGATTTTTAATTTCTGCCTGATTAGCTCTAAATTCTGCAGTCATGAAGTCTCTTGAGTCCTTTATGCTTTTTTCTAGAGCCACCAGTAGCTGTATAATAGTGCTTCTGAACTGGCTTTCTGACATTGAATTGTAATCCAGATTTTGTAACTCTGTGGGAGAGAGGACTGTTTCTGATTCTTTCTTTTGAGGTGAGGTTTTCCTTCTAGTCATTTTGCTCAGTGCAGAGTGGCCAAAAACAAGTTGTATTGGGAAAAGGAGAAAAAGAGAAGGAGAGAAGGAAAGAAAAGAGAAAAAGAAAAAAGAAAAAAGGAAGAAAAAAAGGAAAAAAGAGAAGAAAAAGAGAAAGAAAAAGAAATAAAGGTGAAAAAAAGGGTGGGGGAAGCAATCAGAAATCAAAAAGAAGAAAAAAAAAGAAGAAGAAGAAAAAAAGAACCACGGGGGAGTATCTTCTGATTCTGTGTACTTTAAGTCCCTTGACTTCCCCTGGAACTTGTCCGTCTAGCTGGTCTTCTGGGGGAGGGGCCTGTTGTGCTGATTTTCAGGTGTGAGCACTTGGGGGAGCTGCTCTGCCCCCTGCCTGGTGCAGGGCTCAGAGGGGGTTGTTTACCCCGTGAGGCCCCAGGAGGAACAACCGCAGTGGCGGGGCCAGCTCTGGAGCCCTGGGTTCAGCCCCCGCAGTAACTCCGGAGCTCTCCGTCTGCAGGGCCTGGAGGCTCCGGGGCGGGGCCGCTGATCTGCTCAGCTGGGGCAGGAGCGTCCTCGCTGTCCTGGGCCCTCCCGGCCTCTGCCTGTCCCAGGGGAGGCCGGATCCTGGGCTGTGTCCCGGCGCCCGGTGCTCCCGGTCCGCGCTGTTGGATTCGCGCTCCCGCCCCGCAGCCCCCTCCGCGGAGCCGCCCCCGAGCCCCCCGAGCTGCTCCCGCCCCGCAGCCCCCTCCGCGGAGCCCCCCCGAGCCCCCCCGAGCTGCTCCCGCCCCGCAGCCCCCTCCGCGGAGCCCCCCCGAGCCCCCCGAGCTGCTCCCGCCCCGCAGCCCCCTCCGCGGAGCCGCCCCCGAGCCCCCCGAGCTGCTCCGGGTCCCGCCGTGCGCGCTGCAGCCCTTAGGGAGCTCGGCGCACTCTCCCGGGGCGCAGGTGTCTGTTAGTGTCCCCGGAGCCCGAGGGCATCCTCGCCCTCCTGGGTCCTGCTCCCACTCCCCGCGAGCCCCTTTCCGCCCGGGAAGGTCGGTGCAGCTCCTGCTTCCCCGGGACGGGGCTCTCCTGTCCTGGGGACACTCGCCCCGGCCTCAGCCCGGCTCCTCGCGGGGCCCCTCCCCCTCGGAGGCCTTTTGTTTCTTTCTTTTTCCCCGTCTTCCTACCTGGATAGAAGCCCGAACTCTTCTCACTGTAGCATTTCAGCTGGTCTCTCTTTAAATCTCAGGCCGAATTCGTAGATTTTCAGGATGATTTGAAGGTTATCTAGGTAATTTGGTGGGGACAGGTGACTTGGGGACCCTAATCTTCAGCCGTCTTGCCCCTCCTCCCTAAATTCACTTTAAATAAATATGCAGTCAGCATAAGGATAGTATTGTTAGTATGAAAAATTTACACAATTTTCTCTTTTGAAAATTCAATTATTTATATAGTATATATTTACTTAAGCATTACAGTTAATTTATATTAAAGTCTCTGTTTCATTTAGTGACATTTCCTATATTATTTTTTTTAATAAAACATTTACAATAAACATGAAATAAGCAGTGTAGGTGTGGAATAAATTCAACCAAAAATGGAAAATGTAAGATGAGAATGATTGTTTTTCAACTAATATTTCAAGCTTCAAATTAATCAAGTACTCTCTTTGACATGAATAGTAACGCTCTCAACTTTTCACTTTATTACAGTTTAACAGTTCAAAGACAAATCTATACATGAAAAAAATAGCCTGGTAAAAATACTTGAATATATTCTTCCCAAAAATTTACAATTAACATAAGTAAAACTTTCTTTTTGGTTTATAACTTCCTAATTTCAAACAAAAGCTGATATCTGGCCAAGAAAACAAAATATCTAAGTTTCATTTTCACTAACATAAGCTGTTTATTCAATTCCTTTAAAAAGAGAAAAAACCTGATACCTCTTCACAAACACAATTTTTAAGTCAAATGTACAAAGTTAAAATTAAGTTCAAATTGAAATGTATATGCTCAATCTTTCCCCAAAGGACATTTTTTGAGAAAGATAATAGAAGGATTTTTTTAAAGGTATTTTCTTAGATTATCTTATTTAAACCTCCTAAACACCCTCTGGAATACATATTATTAGTCCTTCTGGATTTAAAAATCACAAACTAAAATTTTTAGAAATTAGATAAAATGTCAAGGGCACATAGATTCATAAATAGTGGAGAATATGGGATCAAAAATAGTTAGTTTTCACTTTTATTTTTCTTTCTTTTTTCAAGCACCAACTTGGCATTGAAAAAATCTTGCCCTAGGGAACAATTTTTAGACTAAGTACAAGGCACAATATTAGCATTTTAAAATTTGCACATTTTTCTTGAGGATGACTTATATTTTATTGTTTTGTGGAAGATTCCCATAAATCATTAATATTTGAAATGCTGACTTAACATTATAATCACTTTCCTGCCCCCAAGAAACTTCTTCACAACTAAGTTAATTCATCTTTGTTTAGTTATATTTTTATAGGTTAAATGGCTGCTTTTATTTGACAAATTAAGCACTTAAGAATTTATTATTGGGTCTTGGTTTTAACGGTATGATTTCACTGCAGTTCTCTCAGAGCTCATATGAAAAATAAATAGTTCTGAGGTTTGAAATAAGGCTTAAAAGTTAAAAGTGCTGCTCATATGATCAAGTAAGGCATTTAGTAAATAAATATGGTTCTTAAAATGAACAATAACATCTTTTTAATGTTTTTTCTTATAAAAATTTTCAATATATAATTCTAATTGGGAATCAGAATTTTCTACGTATCATATAATATTATTTTGTCTCTATTTTAACTGCCTTAAAATAATACATTTTAAAGATGATGAAAATAATCTGTGAATAAAATTTGTCAAGAGAGAAATAAATGATATCAGTTTTCATATAAATAGACCAAATGACTAAATGCTACTTACAAAGTGAACCTAATGTGGCTTAAATCCATATGATGAATAAAATAGGTAATCTCTTAGGCATTATGAGTTGAAGTCACATTTAATTAAACCTGTTGGAAATATATATATACTAGGACTAAGAGGTAAGGACAGTAATTATGAAGCACCATATGAAACGATGGAATGGAAGTCCTTCCATATACTCTGTTTCTCCTTCACCAATGCTAAGTAGTCAGAGAAACAGGAAATACTCCAAATGAAAATCCCTTCATGATGATCTTTATACCATAAGCATATTAGTATTCTAAAAATCTTCATAGATTCATTATTTTTTTTAAAATTCTGTTTAACTTTATTCAAATCAAAAGTATTTGACTATGGATTTTTTTTAATAATGTTTATATCTTTATGTCAATATCTTGTGTAAAAACACTTTTTGAAATGTTGGTATGGACTATGTAGAGATTGTCAATACTAATAAGTCATTTATATAATTAATAAGCTTTTGTTATGTACCACGATGATCTGTTGAATACTTTAAATAGATTCTCTATACAATGAACACAGCAATCCTAGGAAGGAATTTATTGCTATTTTCATCTTCCAGGGCAAGAAATTACTTATGAAAATTCAGATGATAGGCCCAAAGACACATAATTGTCTGAGAAAGTAAGTATATATTGTTTCCAAATGCTAAACTTGAAAGAGAAATTTATGGAGTTTTTCTTTATAATAGCAAATATTTTATTTGACTAACACTTTACATTGATTAGAAACCATTGTAGTATGCCAAACCTGACACAGTATTCAAAAACCATCAATGAGGTATTCTAGTTTAGTGCTCCTTCCAAAAACAAGAAAAATGATTCTAAAAATTGATTTGGAAGTGTTAATAGTAAATATTGTCAGCTAGAACATACAAGATCAGAACTTATTTCAAATAATTTTGGATAATAGACTCTCAAGGATAGCTCAAATTATTGCAGAGATAAATAGGACAAACATCATTTACTTGTGTTTAATCTGTAAATCACATTGGCAAAAGATTACCAGACATATAACAGTTATTGCTTTAAGTGATTGAGCAAATATGTTGTTGATATGTCCTACATGATGTCTATTTTTTCTATAACTTCCTTCTCACGTTTCTTGCAAGAATTCTAGTTACAATCTGTGTTTTTTTTTTTCTTTTAAGATTTTATTTATTTATATGAGATAAAGTGAGAGAGATAGAGAGAGAGAGAGCAGGAGAAGGGGGAAGAGGGAGAGGGAGAAGCAGACTTTCCATTGAGCAGGGACCCTGATTCAGGTTTTGTTTCTAGGACCCTGAGATCATGATCTGAGCTGAAGACAGATGCATAACTTGACTAAGACACCCAGGCACCCCACAACCTGTGTTTTAATTGACAATAAGTATTCTATCTGCAGTCTTTCTTGTATCCATTTCTCTCCACCCTTCTTGAAGATTAAAGTTTTAAAAAGCATATGTCTTATGCAGGTACCTTCCTTTGTAGCTATGTTCAAGATGGTCACATTTAGACTATGGAACCCTAGGGCTCATTCTAACTGATTCTTTGTGGAAAGGGGTGAATAAGGAAGATGATTTTAACTAGTAGTTTATGACACATGGAAACATGGAGGGGAAATCTGGGTGTCACAGTCGATTAGGTGATAGACTCTTCATTATAGTTCAGATTATTATCTCGGGGTCATGAGACTGAGCCCCATGTGGAGTTCTGGGCTCAGTATGGAGTCTGCTTAAGTTTTTCTCTTCTTTCCCGCTCCCTCTGCCCTTCTCCATTGTGCTCTCTCTAAAATAAACAAGTCTTAAAAAGAGAGAAAAAAGAAAAGAAAGAAAAGAAAAAAGAAAAGAAAAGAAAAAAAGAAAAGAAAGAAAAGAAAAAAAGAAGAAAAGAAAAGAAAAAAAAGAAAAGAAAAGAAAGAAAAGAAAAGAAAAGAAAAGAAAAGAAAAGAAAAGAAAAGAAAAGAAAAGAAAAGAAAAGAAAAGAAAGCAATGAGGATCCCAGGACTAGACTCAAGGACATCTCACTCAGCCATGTGATCTTCCTTTTATGTCATATTTATTCCAACTTTAAGATTTATCTATCCTACCTTGTCTTCAATTATATTATAATAGTTCTGGAAGAATAAGGAAAATGGCCACAATAAATATATACAATGCATAAAATAAATAAATATACATAATTATTAATATGGATATGTATAAGTAATTAGTGTGAATGAAGAAAAACTATCACATATGAGGGTATGATAATGCTACTTTCACTGGTTACACAGGAGCATACTTAGTGTCTCAAAAGAGCTTTTAAGTAGTCATTTAAAAAACTAGTTTTTACTTCATATAAAGTATGCCCTGCTTTGAAATGGCTGCAAAGTAAAAATTTGAATAAACGTAAATAAGAAATAAAATGGTATCTCTAACTTGCCTTTCACTCTCATTGCATTTATAAATAAAACTTTATGTTAATTATACAGATAAGAAGCAAGGTCCTCAAATAATTTTTTTAAGATTTTATTTATTTGTTCATAAGAGACACAGAGAGAGGCAGAGACATAGGCGGAGGGAAAAGCTAGCTCCCTGTGGGGAGCCCGGTGTGGGACTTGATTCCAGGACCCTGGGCACTCAACCACTGAGCCACCCAGGCATCCCAAAATAAATCTTTTTGATGTGAAATATTTAACATTTCTTTAAATGCATCTTTGGAGTTATTTCTTCATTATAATAATTTATTTTAATGTATTATATTACATATGTTACAGTGATCAAAATTATTGACAAACATCATTTACTCGTGTTTAATCTGTAAATTATATATCAGATTATATCATGTCTTGAAAATTATTTTGCATACTGAAATTTATTCTTAAAGAGTATTTGAAGAATTAACTTTAAAGTAGAAAGATTTCTAAGCCTCCATGCAGAAAAATGGTAACTAAAGATGATCTGGTCATCTCAATATAAAAGGAACAAGAAGAGGTTTCCTTATACCTCCATGGAAGTATTTTGTGACTTGTACCAATAATTCCATAAATGCAATTCTAAATTATTAATATGTTGATATATTAACATGATGTATATTCAAGTGACATCTCGATGGAAATTAAAACTATAATTTAGAGTGTGATATTTATTTCAATCATCATCCAACAAATAAATATGTACATATTGGAATAATAAGAAATGCTTGTTATTAATTAACATAATTGTACCCAGGGATGGATGAGACACAATTAAAAAATGACAACCTTCCTGCTTTTGGAAATGTGATCACTAAGCATAATGGAGATCCCTCCTTTCACCTGTAAGCCTCAGTTAAATTACAAAAAGCAAACAAACAAAAGCAAACCACCACCACTACCATAACAATAGAAAACAAACTTAAAGCAAGGCATGAATCTACAAGGACAACAGGAAAGAAAAAAGAGACAAGCATGAAGAAAGAACAACATAATTTTAAAGATAAAAAAGTGATTTTATTTTCTTATCTCATGGAAAAGGCTGAAATTCATTGCTGCAAGAAGGAAAAAAAGGCATTTACCTATGAAACTCTGGAAGGTTGACAAAATTAGCACAATCAGGAACATTAAAAATTGGAATGGAATGGTGAAGATTGAAATTATAATTATTTGTTGCAGGTCCTTTGTGGTAGCATTTAGAAACACAGATTTTTTCCCTTCAAACACACATTGTTATTAGAATACTTGTCTCCCATAAGAGAAGAATAGCAATTTATTTTTTGGAAGTTGTTGCAGTAAGAGGGACTCTGCCTTTGGAGACATGAACCACATAGGGAAGTCGGAATGCTTTCCTGAAACCAATAAATGAAAGAAGCTTTATTATAATAAACTGTATGATTTCCACATGCTATCCTATTCTTCGTTTTCAGAACACAAGGTTAATGCTTAGCCCAACTTCTATTTACATCATAGGCTTGTGCCTTATGGAGTTTACAGTGTGGTTGTAAGCCAAGCTAGAATTAGCAAGAATTGGCAAGGATATGAAATAAAAATGACTCTCATATATTAATGATGGAGTCTAAATTGTTGCAACTACTTTGAATAACTGGCAGTATGTAATCATATGACCCAGAAAAACTACTCCTAGTATACCAATAAAAACATGTGCATCTGTGCACAAAAAAGGCATTAACAAGAATATTTATTTATTTATTTATTTATTAACAAGAATATTTAGATAACAACATTATTTGTATTAGCCCCTAAATGGAATCTACCTATATTCCAGTCATCAACTAAACAGATAAAATAATGGTAGTATATTTACATATTACTATAGCAAGGAAAATAAACATACTAGAATTATATGCATGGGTTTGGATGGAACTAATAAATAGTGTTCAACAAAAGAAGCCAGACACAGAAAAGGTACATACTGTATGATTCTATTTATATAAAGGTGCAGAGGGTTTCAAAGATGCTGGTAAAGTTCTCTTTCTCAACCTGAGTACTGGCTAAATTAAATTTTCTCTGTTTGTGAAAATATTGTGAACTGTACCACTTGATTAGCATATTTGCCTATTTTTTGTTATTCTTCAATAAATATTTGCTATTTATATATATGCACCCGTATGTACACATATATATTTATACATTTAATATATATGTATGTATATATGAATATGTAGATTGCAAGATATTTGAAGGTAGATTCTTAAATTAAATGGAAGGAGAAAAGAATAAAAACCAAGAATGAGGGACTCCTGGGTGGCTCAGTGGTTGAGCGCCTTCCTTTGGCTCAGGTCATGTTCCAGGGGTTCCTGGGGATCGAGTCCCACATCAGGCTCACCGTGGAGAGCCTGCTTCTCCCTTTGCCTATCTCTCTGCCTCTCTCTCTCTGTGTCTCTCATGAATAAATAAATAAAATCTTTAAAATAAGTAAAACTAAGAATGAAAGAAAACACAGAGGAAAAAGAACTAATAAAAGAGTAGAAGAATTTTCTTTGTCTGGAAATATAATTAATATCCTGTGACAGATAAAATAAGGTAAGCTGAAACAAAATCAATATAAGCAGTGGAAGATAAAGTTGAGGAAATTCCCCAGAGAACAAAATAAAATATCAAAAGATAAAGAGATGGAACATAGTAAAGAAATGTGTGTGTATTCATGTCCATTTTAGTAAGTGATTGGACTAAGAAGCTCAACATTCAAATAATATAAGTCCCAAACAAACAGACAGTAAACACTGAGAGAAAAGAAATGATGAAAGTAATAATATTACAAATTTCCCAGAACTGAATGACAAAACATATGTCATTAAATACCTGGTATAAAAAACAGGAGTAAGTGCTATGCACTGGTTAACAGACTTAAAAGCTTCCAAAGAGTAACAAACAAATGAATATTAACAAATGAGTAAAATACAATTGAAAGGTAGAATAAAGTCCTTTTCAGATATGCAAGTTCTTTAGTAGCTGGAGATTTATGTGCTCCACAGAGATGGCAAGTATGTGATAAAAGAGGAACAACAGAGATTGGGATCCAACCTTAAAATAAGGAGGGGTTGGGGATGAAGGTAATTCAGAAGATAATGACAAAGGAAAAGATTAGGAAAATAGCAGGAAGCTGGCTTAAACGGTATACTCCAGATTGAATGAGGCAGACTTGGATTCTAATCCTACCACTGCAAGGCAATGAATTCTGCTGGCACCCTTGGGGATCTAAGAAGCAGACCCTTCCCTGGCCAAGCTTCAGCTGAGAACCTAGAGCTGGTCAACACCTTCACTGGGGCCATGTGATACTCTGATGAGAGAACCCAGCTGGGCCATATCCAGATTCCTCCTAACAGACCCTGTGAGATAATAAATGCATTTGATTTTAATCTGCCAAGTCTGTGGTAATTTGTTATGCAATGTGGAAAATTAGTACAATAAATATTTCACAGTATTTACTCCCAGGTAGAAAGTTGTTGGCCTGTTTCAGTCTGTTCTTTATTTCTTCTCACAGTCTAATTCTCCTTCATGTGCCAGATTTTATCATGTACTTCCAAGTCCTCCCCAAGCTCAATTCACATGCAGCGTGTTTTCATACTCTGCCCCAATGTGGGAGAAAGGACCACCAGTACTATTCAGTAGGCTTTCTTAAAGTAATAGGCTTAATCATATAAAATTGAACATTTTTTGTTTTTTTGTTTTTTTACTTCAGGACATTTTAAAGCCTATGATACACTAATAGGTGTAGGGTTCTCCAAAAGGGAGATATATAATATTCAGTATTCAGTGAAATTGAAAAACACCAAATAAATAAATAAACAATAAAAAAGTAAGTACTTTAAAGCCCCTATGACTAGCTCTTGAGAAATTGTGCTGCTTAGAATAGTTTAGGGAATATGGGCCCAGGCTTTATGTTGGTCATTATATTAAAGCAAGTGATGAATGATATGAAATATGAAATATTTATTCTTTTCCCACAAAGCAATTGTAAGTCACCCATAAATGAGGCAAATCAGACTTTTATTGAAATTTTGCTATGAACCAGGCACTGTGCTAGGCTAATGCACTCACTCATTAGATCATTTCTTTTCCTCAGTACAATATTATAAAGAGATATTATTCATACTTTACCAGTTTTAGATACTGAGGATCAATGGGAATGAGAAGTTTGCACAAGGTCTACATCTACCAAGTTCAAGTTTTGGATTCCAACCAAACTGCTCCTGGGTCTAAGTCTATATCTTCTAACCATGTAAGTTCATTTCTAAGGACAAATACAAGTGCATGTCATTTTGTTTGTAAGGCCGACCTATTAATCAAGAAATTATATAAATATTGAGTGTTTAGTCCCATTGGGCAAATGAATATTGTTTCATTTATATAATTAAATGATAGTTAGAAATTTACTAAAATCCATAACATACTTCCAGTTAACAATCAGTATTCCTTTGATGCCTTCTGAGAAATAAGACATCCCTTGGGATGCCTGAGTGGCTCAGCAGTTTAATGCCTGCCTTCCACCCAGGGTGTGATCCTGGAGTCCAGGAGAGAGTCTCACATTGGGCTCACTGAATGGAGCCTTCTTTTCTGCCTCTCATTCTCTCTCTCTCTCTGTCTCTCAGGAATAAATAAATAAAATGTTTTTTTAAAAAAGACATCCCTTATTGATAATCAATTATAATTTTTGCCTTTCACATTACTTACATTACTTAACCAGGTGTTTCAATGCCTATATATTAAAGTGTAGTTCTATATTTAAAAACTGACAAGTAAATATTAGGAGAACATTTTTATTTTTATTTATTTTTTTTTTTAGGAGAACATTTTTAAATTCCAATCTGTCTCACACATAAACAGGTAGATAGAACAGACCAATGTAGCATGTATTTGCTCAAATGCTTGCTGGGTAATATCCCTATCAGCAGAGAAACCTCACCTTTTCCCTAGGGTAAATTTAGGAACTTGGCCTAAAGATACCCATCCCAAACTCAAAGGTTTGGCAAAATCTGGGATACAAACTTTAAACTTCACATGAATTTTGAATGTTTATCCATGGTAGTTTCAATGCAAAATTTTAAAAACCATTTCAAAACCAAAATTCTGTTGCAATTAGTCTATTTATCTTGAAAATTAAGATGAATTGAACAGAGCTAAAACACATATCAAGATATACATCCCCTTAATTTCTTTTCTCTGTCTTCAGATTATAGTGTGTGAGACAGATTCTTACAAATATATGGAAACAAATTTCCTCCCACTGCTCTATGAGATTATGTCAAGATACAGCTGTTTCAATCTTACTACTATTAATAAAAAATTCAGGATACTGTTAGTAAAATGTTTGAAAAACAAATGCATTGTTTTTTGGAAAAGATAGCTAACTAATTTCCTACCATGGACTAAAAGAGCCTCTGATTGATTAGTCTATTTTCTTATCTGAGAAGAAAATGAGTCCAAGGACTTTTTTTTTTTTTTTCATTGAGTGTGGATGAGTAATGAACTTTATTTTAACACTAGTTTTCATTCCATGGAAACGAATTGAGAACTTCCAATGACTCATAGATCTCATGATAAGCCTTTATCCAACTATCAAATCTAATTTCCATTGCAAAGATCTATTAATGACAATTCCTTTTATTCAAAGCTGTCTTACATTTGATGATTTGTGTTGCACTCTTGAAGAAATATCTCCTGAAGAAGTTGAATTTGCAATTTACTCTTAAAAAATAAAAAATAATTTATGTAACTCGCCTGAATTTTAAGCATTATGTTTTAAAATATTTTACTGTCTTTCTAAAGAAAAATTAAGTACTTTTGGTCAAGACAGTGTAGTATATTCATCCATGAATCTCTTTCAAATCTATATGAAAACTTTAAAAAGTATGAAAAAGATAAAATAAGAAAAAACTTATCTGGGTTCAAAAATAAAATAAAACATCCTTAGATCTTGCTCAAAGTAAAAATTGCAATGGATAGAGTAAAATAAGCATTAGAAACTATTTAAGGCAATAGGAAAAAGAAATCAGAATGTAGTTAGACCTCAAGTCTAATAAAAACAAAGGCCTGAAGAGTTTCTAAAAGCTGACTGGGTTGGGGGTGTGTGTATTTGCTAATTGGCCTGACACAAAGGAAAGTAAAATTCTTGTATCTCAAGGACAGGAGGTAGTTCTACAATTCAGAGCTAGGAGTTCATTGATGTAAACTCCTACTCTCCCAACAGAGACTGGGAGATAGGGAGCACTATCTTCCTCAAAGATTACATTTTATTTATTTATTTATTTATTTATTTATTTATTTATTTATTTTTATTTTTTTTTAAATTTTTATTTATTTATGATAGAGAGAGAGGCAGAGACACAGGCAGAGGGAGAAGCAGGCTCCATGCATTGGGAGCCCGATGTGGGATTCGATCCCGGGTCTCCAGGATCGCGCCCTAGGCCAAAGGCAGGCGCCAAACTGCTGCACCACCCAGGGATCCCCGAAGATTACATTTTAAAGGGCTGGCTCTGCATTCCTTGAGAAAGAAAGGCTGGGTGGTAAAACTGGCAAAAGGCTTTTAAAAATATTTACATTTCAAAGGGGCTAATAAAAAATTTCCAATGATGAGATTTCTAAAGTAAATGCTCTAAGAAAAAGGAGTGAGGGGCCTCTATAGTTATGCCATCTGGATTCTTCTATAAGGCCCAGAATAAGAGGGAATTCAGGGACCTAGAGGCAGAAAGAAACCTGTCTTAAGTTTACTCTGAGAAAATCATCAAGACCTACTTGGTTAGTCTAAAAAAGGAAAAGTGATTGCTTTTAAATCCAAGGGCCAAATAGGTCCAGAGTCTATTAACAATCATAAATTTAGTTTCTGAAGGGAAATGGGGCTACAAGTGATCTATGTATGATATGAATCTGAGCCACTACTTTGTACTAGGGCTGTATGTAGTTTTAGTTCCCCTTCATGTGATCTGAAAAAAAAAAAAAATGTAGTCAATTGTTGGCTATCAGTATTATGGGTCTGAAGGACTGAAGACATAAGGGATAGAATTAAAACCAGGAAGTGAAAAGAGCCATCTGCAGTTCTCCAACTAGAACTGCAATCTTTCCAAGAGCACCTTAGGGTAAGAATCTTGGTAGACCATTATAAAAACATATTCTGAATAGCCGATAGGGAGGCTAGTAAGATATAGTAGCAACAAACCAAAAAACAATCGAGCAAACAAAAAGTCCCCTGGACATTAGGGGAAAATCACAAGAAAAAAGAAATCCAATTCATAGTGTGTTAGACAATATAATAAGAGTAAAAAAGGCCAATGAAATTAAATAGAGCTACCCAAAACAGACCTAAGAATAAACCAGGGAATTGGGTTTGAATTTTTTTTCTAATGGAGGGGTGCATGATTGGCTCAAGTGGTTGAGCTTTTTTTTTTCTTTATTGAAGTTCAATTTGCCAACATATAGCATAACACCCAGTGCTTATCCCATCAAGTGCCCTCCTCAGTGCCCATCACCCAGTCACCCCCACACCCAATTGGTTGAGCATTGACTCTGGTTTCAGCTAAGGTCATGATCTTATGGGTCTTGGGATCAAGCACTGTCCCATGCTGAATGCTCAGTGGAGAGTCAGCTTGGGGATCCTCTCCCTCTGGCCCTCTGCCTACTCACATTCCTGTGTGCATGCTTTCTCTCTCTCTCTCTCTCAAATAAATAAATCATTTTTAAAAAAATTGTAAAAAGTTGCTTTAGAGGAAGCTCAGTTTAGAAATTTAAATAGGATAGTTGAGGAACCTCAGGGAGAATGTAACATTTGAGCAAGGATATGAAGAAGGTTGAGAAGCCAGTCTTACAGATATCTGGGAATGGGGTGGGGAGAAGCAAGAGGCCCAAGAAATAATGAGTATAAGGATTGAAAGAACAGCAAGAAGACCATTGTGGAGATTGGAAGATGATGAGATCAGGGAAGTAATAAGAGACTAGTTTGTAAAGGGCTTGTGAGGATTTTGATTTATGGAAAGTTTTGAGCAGAGGAGTTTTATGATCTGACTTACATTTTAGAAGGGTCATTCTATCTGCTATGTTTAGACTACATGGAAGAAAAGCAAATACAGGATGGGATGGGAGTGGAGGATCAGCTTCATTAATTCAGGTGCACAGTCATGGTGACTTGAACCAGAGTATTGCTTGTAATATGTGACCGTGTTTTCATATAATATAAAGGAATGAATAACCATAATATTTCATTAATTGATACATATTTTCAAATTCTGCTATATGAACCAAACTGAATCAGCATCCCCTATATTTTCTATAATGAAGATAAGTAAATCTCTTGGAAATATAAGTATTTTCTTATTAAAGTGACCAATAATTCTTTTCATTGAATAACTAAATTTTCTTCTTCATATATAAAAAGATTTTTTAAAGATGAAATGGTGACTTACAGAAAGATAAAATGAACATGCTTTAAAAGATATTAAATCTTTATTAATGAGGAAACAAGATGTTTCAACAAGTTCAAAGGAGAAGTCAAAGAAACAAAGATTAATATATAACAAAGACATGCTGAAATAATTCATTTTCCCCCTTTCTAAAGTTTTTATTTAAATTCTACTTAATGGGGGCCCCTGGGTGTCTCAGTCAGTTAAGTGTCTGCCTTTGGCTCAGGTCATGATCCTAGCATCCTGGGTTCAAGTCCCACATCAAGCTTCCTGCTCAGTAGGGAGTCTGCTTCTCCCTCTCCCCTTGCCCAGCAACCCCACCCCCCACCAAATTTGTGCTCTCTTGCTCTCATGCTTTCTCTCACAGACTCTCTCAATAAAATCTTAAATATGAATAAATAAATAAATAGAATCAGTTAACATATAATGTAATATTCTAAATATAGAATTTAGTGATTCATCACTTACATATAATACCTAGTGCCCATCACAAGTGCCCTCCCTACCCCATTTTTCCATAGAAGACATACAGATGATTAACAGACACATAAGAAGATGCTCAACATCACTCATCAACAGGCAAATATAAATGGAATAACTTATAAAATGAATACCAAACTGACTTCTTTTTAGAGGGGCTGAAGTTAATCTAAATTTCACCAAATCAGTTTTATTTGCACTTCTATAGAAAATTCTTATGCGTTACATTATTTACAGTTTAGCGAATTAGAAATTAGCCTAAAGGCAATGAAAAGCAAGGATCAGATAACCTGAAATGGTATGCTCTAAAAAATGCATATATAGTTTTTCATTAAAGATATCTAGTAATTTTTTAAAAAATTTTATTTAAATTCGATTTGCCAACATATAACACCCAGTGCTCATCTCATCATGTGACCTCCATAATGTGTTCATCACCCAGTTACCCTATCCCCCCACCAACCTCCTCTTCTGCAGTTCTTTGTTTCTCAGTTAGGAGTCTCTCATGGTTTGTCTTCCTCTCCAATTTTTCCTCACTCATTTCCCCTTCCCTCCTATGGTCTCTTTCACTATTTCTTATATCCACATATGGGTAAAACCATATGATTTTTTTTTTTTTTTAATTCTAAGTCTCATTATGCCAGTGTGTTCAGTCAGTTAGGCTTTTGGCTCAGGTCATGATCCCAGGGTCCCATGTCAGGTTCTCTGCTCCTTACAGAGCCTGCTTCTGCCTCTCCTACCTGCCACTTACCCTGCTTATGCTCTCTCTCTCTCTGATAAATAAATAAATAATAAATAAATAAATAAATAAATAAATAATAAATCAATCTTTAAAAAGGATTTTACAATTCTAGAGAGTGATATATTTAAAAAGCAGTAAACAAAATGATGATTAGAGATAGTAATTCATAGAATCAGGTTCAAGATAAAACATATAACACCCAAACAATCAAGTACTAGATCAATAATAAAAGGACACATAACTACAAACCATACCTTTCCCAACTATGCTAATCCTCTGTTCATTCCCTGTAAACAATCAGAATTATTATGGAAATTTATAGGTGTGGTCAAAATGAGTCAACTTTGACTTCTTTTTTTTTTTTTTTTTTTAACTTTGACTTCTGATTACAATTTTGTCCTTATTGGTTCAAACAATTATCCTTGACTTTCTTTGTCAAATATGTATTCAATATGGCAATAAGAGAGATTTTTCAGAATGAACACACCAACTGGAGTCAAGGTATTCTTTTCATCTCTGCATCCACAGTTAAAGTCTTACACTGTGGTTTTCTGCTATCTGAATTATTTTTTTTTAATTTTTATTTATTTATGATAGTCACAGAGAGAGAGAGAGAGAGAGAGAGAGGCAGAGACATAGGCAGAGGGAGAAGCAGGCTCCATGCACCGGGAGCCCCACGTGGGATTCGATCCAGGGTCTCCAGGATCGCGCCCTGGGCCAAAGGCAGGTGCTAAACCACTGCGCCACCCAGGGATCCCATATTTTTAAATTATATCTTCAATGGTTTTTGCTTTTCTGGTTTCCTGCCAGATAAAAGTAAAACTTATTCTCAATTAGGGGGCTCTTTCTTATGAAATCCTAGATTATCTGCTCTCATTTCCTACTTCCTTACTCACTTCTATATCACCCAATTATCTTCTCTCCTTATGTTTCTTCCCAAACTATGGCACTTTTATGTGATATACAGTTCTTATGACATACCAAAAAATATTAGCTTGAATGGCTTCTGAAAAAAATTTTCCTTTGGAGATTGTGTCAACTCTTTTTATCTATTCTGACTTTTCTTTTGAAGGTTAAGTCTTTATCTTTCTCAAAATAGTGGTAAAAGATATTCAGGCATTGGATAAGGGTTTCAATAGAAGTTATGAAATAGAACGGAGAGGTTTACTACAGTCACTGACATTATGTGATTCCTGAATTGGGGTCATGGTGGAAAATATAGCAACAAAATAAGGCTTGGATTTATTGAATCACAAAGCAATGTGAGTTCAGACTACTTACCAGGCAAGTGATCTCTCTGTGTGGATTTAGTAATTAACATTTATAAAATGAAATAACATACCAACTGGACATTGTGTGAATAGTAAAGAGATGCAGTTGATTCACACTTTTTGGATAATTCTGGTCAAGAGACTCTTGCTGCCAACAAAATATCCTGGACCATTATTGTTTAGTTTTAGATGTTTTGCTTTCTTTATAAAGAGTTAAGGATTATTTGCTTATGACTTCTACTCATTGGATGATATTTCTGTGGAATCATACAAAATGAGTCTCTTAGAATGATGAAATGAATCATTTTAAGGAGAAATAAACTAAGATCCAGAGAAATTAGGAACAGCTCTAAAAGCATAGAATGGATGGTGATGATATGGTATAAAGTATACAATAAATGTATGCTGCCGCATATACGTATCTGAATAAGCTCTACATTACAAATATGTATGTATGTGTATATGTACAGATGTATTACATAGGTGATGTTAAATGTCAAATTCCCTATAATGCATGTAATAAACTTGAAGTTACCTATAAGTAATAAAAAACCTACTAGCTGAATAATCCAAATAGTTGTTTCAGTTTTCCTTTCAATTCTGTTTGATTATAAAATCACATTTTTCATAAGCTTCTGATCTAAAACTAAATTCCTCAAATCTGTTTATTTTTTACAAACAGGCTTAATATCTTAGTGGAAATAAAAATAGTTCACTAGAAAAAATCAAATATATCTTGTGCCTTGTACATTCGTAATTTAAATATGAAAATTCCTTTGCTTTCTATGATTTGAAATATTTCACAGTGATGTGAATAGTAACTATCTGGCAAAAAAACACAACGAAAACATCCTACTCACATTCATATATTTGGGAAAATTTCAACTAAAGTAATAAGATTTTGTGGTCCAAATAAATAATGATGGATATTAAAATGAATGTTAAGGAAATTTATGGTTTTATATGAGGAAATAAACTCAGAACTTTGGTGTCTTGAGGAAAAATGAGAAGAAAATCACATATTAATCATAGTGGGAGGCACCTGAAAAATGTCTCCTCTTTCTTGAGACATGTACCGATGCAATATTCAAAGATGAGGCTCTCAAACCCAATGGCTCTGTTCACTGCTGTGTGCTAGGCAGCATGCACATGGCTATGTTAGCACCTGGGAACTGAACGGACCATGAAGAAGGATAAGGAGATCATCCAGTGGTGGAATACGAACAGTTCATATGTTGGAAACAAAAATAACATTATAAGCTGATGAAAGGAAATAAAGTAATTCACTTTTGAAATCCTCATTATATTTGTATATTTCTCAAATTCTTTGACTTTGTTAAACAGGTGTATAAAATGTGGATTTTAAAGCAGGGGAAAACAGAAAGATTTCACATTCAAAGCTCTTTCATAAACAGAAATGAAAAAATGATGTGTGTGCATTTCAGTATTTAATATGACCTCCAGAAGAATTCAAACTGCCCTACACATTCATACTAAACACATATTTGAGGGAACAAGATGCTTCCTTTCAATTGTTTTGAGAGCAATAAGGATTCTAATCTTTACCATCCTATATACACATTTGTATATTTTAAAATGCTAAGACTTTTTAAATTTTTTTTTTTAATTGAGAGAGAGAGAGTGAGCATGAGTGGGAGGAGAGACAGAAGGAGAGGGAGAAGCACACTCCCTGCTGAGCAGAAAGCCTGATGTGGGGCTTCATCCTAAAACCCTGAGGTCATGACTTGAGCTGAAGGCAAACCCTTAACCAGCTGAGCCACCCAGGTGCCCTAAAATGCTAAGAATTTCTAAGAGTATCTTTACTAAGTAAAAATTAAGCAGGAGGTAATAACCAAATGAATGCTCAATCTACCTGGCTATTACACATTTTAATTGTACAAGATTTGGATGAAAGAACAGAATAGCAATAGTTGGAGGCTGTTTTGTGTCTCCACTTAGTTCCAAGTTTTATGTAAATATGCTTTTAGAAGTATTTCCCAAGTAACCCCATCCCCCTCAATGCACATACACAAAAACAGTGCCATATTTCAGCTAGAGTATGGTATTCTATATTCTGAGTAGTACGTATGAAATGATTTGTAGAGGGAGGATAGCTCTAGGTTTCTACTTGTTGTGGCTGTTACATTATTTTTGTCATAATGCTCTCCTCCCCAAAATTCTTCTTAATAATAACAAGTTCATGTATTTAGGGGGAGAGAGAACTACCTCCTAATTATATTACTCATTCATCATTCATTTTTTACCTAGCATTATCCTGTGAAGAAAATTGTTCTTTTGAGAATTGAGACAAACTAGAGTTCATCCTTTTTTTTTTTTTTTTTTTTAAGATTTATTCATGATAGACAGAGAGAGAGAGAGAGAGAGAGAGACAGGCAGAGGGAGAAGCAGGCTCCATGCACCGGGAGCCCGATGTGGGATTTGATCCCGGGTCTCCAGGATCGCGCCCTGGGCCAAAGGCAGGCGCTAAACCGCTGTGCCACCCAGGGATCCTCGAGTTCATCCTTTTAAAAAAATGTGAATGTTAAATTCGTCCTTTTGCTTATCCTTTTTATAAGGTTAAAAGGTTGGCATAGCAATCAATGCTAGTAGTGGCAGACAAGCTTGAGGTTTTTTTTCTTCCCCTTTCCCTCTCTCCTTTCCTTTTTCCTTTTTTCTCTTTCCCTTTCTTCTTTCTTTCATTTGTTCTTCCCTTCTCACTTTCTATTTATGTATTATTGATGTACGAACAAGTTAGGGGCAGATCCGGCTAGGCAGGAAAGATAAGGGAAAGGCCCTGAGTCAGTCTCTGACCCATCTCAAGAAAACAGAGACAAGGCAGTAAAAACATAAAATAAATATAAAATAAAAAAATAAAATAAAATAAAATAAAATAAAATAAAATAAAATAAAATAAATAAAATAAATAAAATAAAATAAATAAAATAAACCTGGCTCTCTAGCTCCAAAATGTTAGAGAGCTTCCCTTTTAATGGCTACTAAGTAATCACAGAAATCCCAGATGTAGAGAAATGTTATGTAGGAGATCTTAACCAAAGAGAAGGGAACAGCTTGTTTGAGCTCATGATATTTACAAAAATATTTTGTTTGTTATTATGATAGTTACATGTCCACCTTGTTTATTCCAAATATCCACCCTGATATTGATAAGAAATTTACCAAGTTCCCTCCTCAATTTCTTCAAAAGACAGACTCTAAAAGCCCTTAGTGGCAACCTTGTCTGGACCCCTCCCACTTTTGAAAGCTCTCTCTGTTGCTCTGCTTAATAAACTTCTATCACTTTGCTCACTTTCTGTTGTTTGCAAGATTCATTCTTGGATTCCGTGAGACAAGAACCAAGTTGTCCGGTATCATTGTTAATGCATTCATGGATTTTTAAAATTCAATGTTTTATATTAAATGACAGTCATTTTTCTTTTTGTTATTCATATTGTCATAAAGAGCTTTTAAAACTCAACAACAAAAATAGAATCAATCCAAATAAATCATGAGCAAAGGGCTTGACTAGACAATTTCCCCAAACAATATATGCCAATGACCAAAAAGCATGTGAAGATGTATTAACATTAGTAAAGAAATTAAAAAAAAAAACCACATAGAATGAAGTATCACTTCCCATCAATGAGGATGGCTATAATAAAAATAATTTTTAAAAATATTTTATTTATTTATTTATGAGAGAGAGAGAGAGAGAGAGAGGCACAGACACAGGCAGAGGGAGAAGAAGGCTCCATGCAGGGAGACTGATGTGGGACTCGATCCTTGGTCTCCAGGATCACACCCTGGGCTGAAGGTGACGCTAAACCGCTGAGCTATCCGGGCTACCCAATAAAAATTATTTTTATTAAAATAAGTGTTTATAAAAAAATGGAGAAATCTAAACCTGCATATGTTGCTTGTGAGAAAGTAAAATGGTTCAAATGTGCAAAATAGTTTGACAGTTCCTCAGAAAGTTAAATATGGATTTATATTACCTTGCCATCACACTCCTAGCTATATACCCAAAAGAACTGAAGACAGATATGTAAACAAGTACATGTACTTTCATATTCATAGCAGACTATTCACAGTAACCAATAAGTGAAAAAAATCCAAATGTACGTCATCAGATAAATGAATAAACACATTTTGGATATACTTGGGAAAAATTCCACATGCAATGTAATATTATTAAACCAAAAAGGGATGGAGTACTGACACATACTATAACATAGATGGATCTCCAAACATGCTGAATGAAAGAAGCTAGCCCCTATTTTTCCCTTCAGTTCTGTCAGTTTTTGCTGCATATATTTGGAAACTTTACTAGTAGGGACCATATCCATTTAAGACTGTGAGGCCTTCTAGATTAACTGATTATTTTGTCAATACGTAATATCTGTTTTTATATCTCACAATTTTCTTTGCTCCTGCATCTACTTTGTCTGATTTAACACCACTGCAGCTTTCTTTGATTAATACTGGAATGGGATTTTTTTTTTCCATTTTTTCCATTGAACCTACTTATATAATTCCATTTGAAGTGAATTGCTAGGAGACAATATTATAACGCAATGTTTTGTTTTTGTTTTGCTTGTGACAATCCTTGTCTTTTGATTAATGTGTTTATGCCTATACATATATTTATTGGCATGTTTCGATTTAGAACCACTATTTCACTATTGTCTTTTATTTTTTTTTCCTCTTCTTCATTTTTCCCATATTTACTCTTTCCTGCTTCTTTTTGGGCTATTGGCCATATTTTAGTGTTCCATTTTAATTTTTCCATTTTATATTACATCTTTTTATGTAAGTTTTATTCACTTAAAGTGAAATTTAGAAAACTTACTACTATATAGATCCATTTAAATCGCTCTTTTTTATATTATAATTGCCTTATACACTATAGCTACCTACATTAAAAACCACATTAGTTATAAAATTTGATTGGAAACAACAAATCTAATTTTAAGAAGTCTAGAATAGAATAGTCTCTCACATATACCCATCCAGATAGTTCCCATTTCTGTTGATCCTCCTTCAGTCTGATGTTTCATGATGCTTCCTTCTGGTATCATTTAACTACTTTCTGAACAACTTCCTATGGCAATACTTATAGAGGTACAATTTTTTTAGTTTACTTTTATCTGAGAATGTCTTTATTTCATCATCTTTTCCAAAGTTTGTTTCCACTGGATATATAATTCTGCAGAAGTGATTTTTTCTGTACATTAATTTTCCACCTCCTCATGGCCTGAATGAATTCTGTTGAAATATCTAGTCATTTCAATCACTATTCTCCTATAAATATTGCTTTGATTTCCTCTGTTTTTTCTTTAAGATTTTATTTATTTATTTGAGAGAGAGAGAGTCTACATGTGTGAGAGAGTGCTGGAGAAAGGGGAGGAGCCAAGGAGGAGGAGCAAAGGGAGAAGAAGCAGCTAACTCTTTGCTCAGCAGGGAGCCAGAGGCAGGGCTCCATACCAGGACCCTGGGATCATAACCTGAAACAAAGGCAGTGGCTTAACCAACTGAGCCACCCAGGAACCCCTCCTCTGGTTGTTTTCAAAATTTTTCTTCTATTCAAATTGTTTGGTTGTGATATGAGTGGGCATTTTTTGTTTGTTTATCATTACAAATTTTTTGTGTGTTCCTTGAATCTGTTGTATATTTTCCCAAAACTTAGGAAATTTTCAGACATTATTTCTTTAAATATTATTAAAGCCTTTCTTCTCTTCTTCAAGTATAGTGACATGTATATCAATCCTCTTGCTGTATTTCCGGAGATCCCTGAATCTCTGTTTATTTTTTCCTAATCTCTTAAAATATTCCTTTTGCCCAGATTAGATAATTTCTATTGTTCTATCGTCATATTCTTTTCTTTGTCATCTCCAGAGGACTACTGAACCCATCCTGTGTAATATTTTGTTGTTGTAGTTGTTACTGTATTTCTTTATTTCTTATATATTCTATTTCCTGGGTAAGTCTTTAGTTTAAATTTGTTTCAAGAGGGTTCATAATGGCTTATTGAAACATTTCTATAAGAGCAGCTTTAAAACCTCCAGTAATTCCAAATTTTTTATTTTGGCACTTTTCTCTCTTGATGTCTTGCTCCATGCCAGTTGAGAGTTTCCTGGTTCTTTATGTGCTAAATAATTTTAGATAGTATACTGTACACTTTGGGTATTGTGCAATGAAATCTCTGATCCTGTTTAAATCATATGGAAAATGACATTTTTTTCTTTAATCATGCAATTGACCTGATTAGCTTTAGGCTGTAAATTTCAACCCAACTTCTACAGACTGCAGGTCCGATGTTAGTTCAGTTTTCAAAGACTTTGAAGTGCCATTTGGATCTGTCCCTGCTGTGTAGGGCCCAATTACTCTGAGATCTGAGTGGTAGTCTCTTATAGCTTATTTTAAAAAACATTTTATTTATTTATTTGAGAGAGAGAGAGCAGGAGCCAGAGGAGGGCAGAGGGAGAGAAAGAAGCAGACTCCCTGCTAAGCAGGAAGCCTGATATAGAGCTAGATATCTGCACCTAGAGATCATGACCTGAGCCAAAGGCAGATGCTTAACCCACTGAGCCACCCAGGCGCCCCTATAGTCTCTTAGTTTAGTTCTCAAAATCCTTGGCTTGCTAGTTAGTGTCATATTTGTGCATACATATCTCTCCTTTATTTCTCCAGAAAGCCAGAAAGCTGAAGCTTTAATAATCCCACTCTGTTGCACACTTCTACAGCATCCCCTGCATTGAAGATGAAGCAGCAGGGGGCACCTGAGTGGCTTAGTGGTTGAGCATCTGCCTTTGGCTCAGGTTGTGATTCTGGGGTCCTAGAATTGAGTCCCTGCATCAGGCTTACCACAGGGAGTCTGCTTCTCCCTCTGCCTATGTCTCTGCCTCTCTCATGAATAAACAAATAAAATCTTAAAAAAGTAAAAGATGAAGCAGTGGGATACATAGAGAAAAAAACAAAAATAAAGAGATTTGCCCCATACTTCTGGAATCAGAGCACCATTTATCAGAGTTTTCTTTCTCTCTGCATTTTGGCTCCTATAGATTACTACATTGACATTTCTGGTAATATTGCCAAGAGATTGTTTGGTTGGCTAGAACATGAGAATGAGAAAGAAAGGGGGAAAAAGAGGGTGGAGGTAGTTCTGCCCTGTCTCTACTACTTAGCCAGAACTGGTAGGGTTGTCCTGGATTATCCTTTATTCACATTCATACCCCCTTTGGGATTGTTCTTGCATTCTAGGTAGAGATTTTTTTTTTTCCAAGTAAGGGAAAAAGGGTAAAGTTACTGCTGGTTCTGTGGCATTTAGAATTCTAGGGTTTTTTCCTCCAAAATGCCTATTTTTTTTCAAAGCCCTCAAACAGATGATCCATGCATTCTGTCCAGATTTTATAGTTACTTTCAGTAGGAAAGACAGAAGAAAGTGTGCTTATTTTATCTTCCCTTGGCCGAGAGTAAATAATTTAGATCTTTAGTTTTTTCTACTAATAGTGACTATTCTGTTCTAATTGATACATGATGTGAAAGTTTATGATATATGCATTTTACTGGACATATTACTCATCTAATTAATAACCAGTATAAGTATTTTACAGTATTCTTAGACATTCTGTGGCTCTCTGAATAAATTGTTAGATTACTTGTGATGTGTTTTCCTTGTTTTTTGTTTATATAGATGTCCATTTACTTCTTTTTAAGTCACTTAGTGAGACATTAACTTTGTCATTTTTCTGTTATGTCTATCACTCAGTTTTTGCAAATTTCCTAATTAATAATTGATTATCACAATATCAAGGTAAAGAGTATGTTGCTGTATATATATATATATATATATATATACATATATATATATATACATATATATATTTTTTTTAGTTGAACTGTTCATGTTTTCTGTTCCTTCTCAAAGAAATTTTGGTAATTTCTCTTTTTTTTTTTAGGAAATTGTCAGTTTCACAAAAGTTTTCAAATTTAATGATATACATCAATATTATTTCATTAGCTTTTAAATCTAGCTTAATAGGAAGAATCACTTACTCTTCCATTGCACAAATGCTGTGTTGATCTCTGTTCTACATATTTCACAAATAATAGCACACTAATTATCATGATTAAAGAGTAGTCAAAATTATTGTGGGTTTTGTAACAGAAAAAGAGTAATATCCCATAAAATAAATAATACGATTGATATGATTCTCCCAATTTTAGAGTGGAAGTAACTGAGGCATGAACCCAAGTCACACAGCTGATAAATAATATAGCCAGGTAGTCTGGATCCCCGGTCTTTGGCCTTAATATCTTTACTCACCACCTTTTTATTACTGGATTATGTGCTTAATTTCTTCAATATCTCACTTTTGTTTTTCTGAGATGATTATTTTTGTGTGAGTTTTGTTCCTGTAGCTTGCTCATGATTATTGTTTGCATCTCTGCTCTGTTTTGTGAAATATTCAACTTGATCTTACTTCTCAACACTAACAACCTATTAAACAGTGTGGATTTATTTATTTATTTATTTTAGTTTAGAAATCAAGTCTTACTTCTTGAAAGTTTATTTTTTTCTTTTTTTTTTTTTTCTTCAGCAACTCTTTGAGGATTGTCATTATTTTAAATAAATGTTCTCATACCTCTATGGTACTCTTGCAATGTTGTTCATTATCATAGTTTTGTTCTTTCACATTAAATTTCTGCAAAACTTTCAGTTTTGAGAAAGTTATAACTTTTTCTTTCTTTATTAGTTAGTTGTCTGTTTATTTTCTATAGTTCCAGATCAGTCTATTTTTTTTCTAAAGAGTTAATTTATTTGCGAGAGAGAGAGTGACGGAGAGAGAAAGCGAGAGACAGTATGAGCAGGAGGAGGGGCCAAGGGAGAAGCAGACTCTGCTGAACAGGGAAGCGATTTCAGGACCCTGAGATCATGATCCTGAGCCAAAGGCAGATGTTTAGCTGACTAGCCACCCAGGCACCCCGTATCAGTCTGTTAAATAAGAAAATAGGGGGAGGCATATGTTTAGTGTGTGGACATTAGAAGGGCTAGGAAATGGTCACCTTTGAGCTGAGATGCACAGGGAAAGTCCCTTATTGACAGCCCTTTCTAGATGTAAAAGTCTATCTGCTCCTTTTCTTGTAGACCAAATCATTCAGTCCCAGAACCGTACTCACAGCTGGATTGAGGATTGCCTGCATAGATCATTCATGTGGATAATACAGAAAGATCTCCTTAATTTGTCATGAAATATACAGATTTCTATGATAGCTTTTTGTTTGGTGGCTCTCCAGTTCTCTTACTGTATAGTAGAGAGTGAAGGCCATCCCCTGGAACTTACCAGAATAAAAGAGCCTGAGGCATGTTACCTAAACTACATAAGCATGCTTATGTTTTGCTGTGCTATTTCAAAGGATGTGACACTATGACAAGGAATTGAGAATGTGTATTCAAGTTGCACCTTCCCAGAATCCACTTTCTTCACATTGCTTCTGGAAAGGTACCTTTCTGACTCCTTTACTGCATACTTAATATGATAAAACTTTAGAAGTGGGGCACCTAGGTGGCTCAGTTGGTTCAGTACCTGACTTGGTTTTAGTTGAGGTCATGATCTCTGGGTCATGAAATTGAGCCTGGTGTCAGGCTCCATGCCCAGCATGGAGTCTGCTTAAGGGATTCTCTCTCTCTCTCTCTCTCTCTCTCTTTCTCTCTTTCACTCACTTTGACCCTCTCCCTGCTTATGCTTTCTTGTGCTCCCTCTCTCTCTCTCTCTGATAAATAAATAAATAAATAAATAAATAAATAAATAAATAAAATCATAAGATGTTAAAAGTAATATCTTAGGCTTTCCATTACACATTTTACATTTGGAAATGCAAAGTCCATTGCATTTTATTTTAAGAAATGTTTATACTGTGAGGAATCCATCCACTGACTAATGAACTATTTGTTACTTTGCTCTTCAGCATAAGGTGTAAAGCTAAGTAAAACATTTTAAAGGAAAATTATGTTTCTAACCATTATGGGGCAAATTTAAATGTTCTGAATAATTGAGAACAACAGCAATTAATTTTCAAGATAATGAATCTGTCATGCAGAATTCAATCATAAAAGAATAGAGCCACTAGAAAAGATAAAGAGTATGGAATTCATGCAAAAAATTTATATTTAAACAATTGTAGGTCCTGGTTACAGTTTATGTACACTTGTTGCTTTGCTTTTGGTGCTGGTCCTGAAGAGCAGGGCAGTCTGTCAGAAAGGAAAAATAGATGTGAAAGAGAGGAGAGTGAGGGCACACTGGAGCCTATGAAGGCCAGCCAGAATTTGTACCGGTCTCTCACAATCTCCAGTTTTGATGATGAAGGTGACATGCAGAAGAAACAAGTGCCCAGGAGTTGGAGAAAATGAGGAAGATCTGGTGGGAACAGAAGAAGCCATGGGCCTGGCTACTGCCCCAGGCCAATGAAGTGAGCCAGCAAATCTGTTACAATATGTGTGCATTACCACAGCGCCTAGCTCTGCACTACCCTTCTGAGCCTAAAAAGAACTTGGCTGCTGGTTTACTTTCATTTTCCAAATCCAACACAAAATGTCTCTCATGGCCCATGATGATCTAGAAATACAGATTTGGAAACTAGTACCAGCAAAGCTCAGTTGACCCAGTACAAATCTGTAACAATGAGTAAGAGTATATATGTTGGCCTTTGGAATTTTTAAGAAGTTATTGTAACAACTTCTATTTGCTCAGAAAAGAACAATGAAACATACTATCCTGAGGAATAACTATATTTTGAACTAACTTGAGGAATTATATTTTAAAAAGATGTTACTATATCAATAAATTATATTTCAGGAAATAAAAACATGCTGATGGATGGATTTCTGAATACTGTGAGGATTTGAGAATTCTGTGTCCACTTAGATTTTTTTAATGTCTGGGTTTTTTGTGTTTTGGGCTTTTTTCTCCCTCATAATTTCTTCGTGTTCATATATGGCAATTTCAGGACAGTTGCATATAAACCATAATATTGTTCAGGTATTGTTAGTAGAACTATTCATGAACAGTATGGAGGGGCCAAAAAAGAAATATTTGTCCAAAGAAAAGTGACCATTTTGTAACAGACTACAATGATTCCAAGCTTAAGAAAAATGACATACCTAATGTGGTGTGAAAATATTTTGTGAAACCCAAATGTAAGAAACAGAATCCAAAGCTTATCTTTTTCACACCAATTTAGTGTCCATTAAGGATTATGAAAGATAAAGTTAAATTGATTCAGCACTAAAATTCTATGATGCTTTTCAAACTAATGTAATGATAATGTATTATTCAGATTTTGGGTGTCATTAACACTGAAACAAAATGAATGGAAGTTATATATTTTCTTCTTTGAAATATTAAAGTGCTAGAAAATTCCACTAAACACCATAGTCTTTGAATAAAGAAAGTGAGCCAAACTAGAATATTATTATATTAATGATATAAAGCTTTTGACCTAAGGTAATGAGCTATTTTTAAAAAGTTATCAGTTATTAAATGTAAACAAAAGCCTGTGTGCTTGTTCTTAAACAGTAAGGAACATTTAGTCAATCATTGTCTCAATTTCTGTGCATTTTGTCCAGTCTTTCCTTTCTCTTTGTTAAGTAGACCAGGAGTCAGCAAACTAGAAAACTGGAGCCAAATCCTCCTCACACATTTTTTGGCACACACCTCAAGCTAAGAATGCATTTTACAATTTTAAAGGTGGTAAAAAATACAAACCGTAAAACAAAAAAGATGCAACAAAGTCCTTATGTGGCCCAACAAAACCTAAAATAGTTACAACCTAGCCATTCATAGTGTTTACCATCTCCTATGCTAGATTGTAAATTCTTGGAAATCATGGTATATATGCTTTTCACCTTTATATACTTAGCCTAATATATGCTTAATGACACAATAAATTTTCAATAAAAATGTTGAATCTATGAAAAATTACTTGATGTTCATTAGTATAGAGGAGTCATATCAAGTATGGAAATAGTGGCATAGCTATCTAAAAAGTTCTCAAGGGGCAATTACCAGCACATTGCACGAAGAAACTTGAATATGGACTATGGCAAAATAGCTATTGTACTCACAAAATTCATATGTTCCTTTAATCCTTAACATGAAGATTTTTTGGAAAGTGACTTTTTAGCTAGTGACTGTTTCCTAGCCAAACTGATAACTAGGTGTGGAATTGTGACCAGCTCTAATTTCAGCAAATGAGAGATTTGTCTTTTTTCTTTAGTTTGCTTGATTCAAAGAGCAACCAAAGTATAACATGCATATAAGCACATTCACACAACACAAATTACAATATGTCATGAAGGATTTGCATGTAGCAGGATGAATCATGAGTTATATTACATCTTAAAACCACTCATCTAAATATATAATTTGACCAACAATACTATAAGTGTATATGTATTCAGGTATAACAAAAATTAATTTTACGTACAGATCTTCCTCTGGCAATGTCCACAGTGCTTTGCAGCATACAAAAATTACTGGCATGGACTCTAGCTTTCTGCCATCCACTTGACCCCAGAGTGCCTCATTATTTTCATGCAATTATAAAATATATGATTGAGAGGCTATTTTTAGAGTAAAAAATGAAATTGTTCAGAATATCTAAACAAATCAACACTATATATAATTGATTGAAACAGGTAAAATGAGTGACAATCTTTTTTTTTTTTTTGAAGATTTTGTTTATTTATTCATGAGAGACACATAGAGAGAGAGGCAGAGACACAGGCAGAGGGAGAAGCAGGCTCCATGCAGGGAGCCCGACGTGGGACTTGATCCTGGACTCCAGGATCATGCCCTGGCCGAAGGCAGGCGCTAAGCCACCCAGGGATCTCGAGTGACAATCTTTAACCCTGTTTTTCTTCTTCTCTCCTTTTCTTTCTTTCTTTCTTTCTTTCTTTCTTTCTTTCTTTCTTTCTTTCTTTCTTTCTTCTTTCTTTCTTTCTTTCTTCTTTCTTTCTTTCTTTCTTTCTTTCTTTCTTTCTTTCTTTCTTTCTTCTTTCTTTCTTCTTTCTTTCTTTTTCTTTCTTTCTTTCTTTCTTTCTTTCTTTCTTTCTTTCTTTCTTTCTCTTTCTTTCTTTCTTTCTTTCTTTCTTTCTTTCTTTCTTTCTTTCTTTCTTTCTTTCTTTCTTTCTTTCTTTCTTCTTTCTCCCTCCTCTCTCTCTCTCTTTCTTTGTGGCAAGACCTTCCCAAGGCATTGTTTTCACATTAAATTCATGAAATCCATTACAAGTTAAAATGTTATGCAGTATTTCTCGACTAAATATTACCTTCTTTAAATTATTCCCAAAAGTGTTGCCACAATAAGTACAAGTAGTTCAATATATATGTGCTTTAAAGAGATGATGCACCCACAGAAAAACATTGATGGGAGAAGGAGCAGCAATAGTAGAGGCAAGAACCTGTTCACCAATTTACTCATTTCAGGAGGTAGATTACTGGATGTTAAAGGAAATTGAACACTTGATACTAAGAAAGCTAAATCACTTTACACCCAAGTCATCATTGTTCTAAACATGTACGGTGATTCTATTCCATTGGGTGAAGTGATGTAAGATTTCTTCAGGTAGCTTCTGGAAAGGCTTTCATCCCTACTAAAAAAAAAAAAAAAGTGGTTGGAAGAAGGCTTTGTTTTTGTGTTACCACTTACTATTTGGATCCTGGTATGGGTCTTGATGCCTTTTTTTGCAACTAATACTCTGTATATGTGAAATAGAATGGGGAAAAGCACCTCAGTTCTTGCTGAAATTTATGAGCTACTGAATAAAACTTTAGACAGTCTGTTTTATAAATCTAGTTAAGAAAAATATAAATACCCTTAAGATTTAAACCATGGTCGGGGTTTGTAGATGAGGGCCTTTCTAATTCCTATCTTCAGGGCACATAATATTTATGGAAAGCACATAATGAAGATAAATATGAAAATCAACTCTTATTTTACTGCCTTGAGAACTTTCCTGAGTGCTTTAAATATATCAGTTCATTTAATCTTCAAAACAACATTCTGAAGTAGACACTAATATACTGGCCAGAAGGGAGGAGGATATTGGCCAGAGAAGAAATTGATATACAAAGATATGTAATTTGACAGAGATAATATATGTAGGTAATAATTGAACCAGCATTTAAACCCAGACAGTTGGCTTGGGAGTCTGGGATTTCACCACTAAATTAAATGATTGTTTAGGAAAAAAACAAAAGTAAAAACAAACAAACAAAACCTCTCCATTAAAAACAATATTTCCTCCTAACTTTTTACTTCTAATAAAACCCAACAAATTTACTATGAGCATTACAGAGAAATTACATTGCCTAATCTTTAACAACTCTATGCTATTTAATAATCTACCACTGAAATTCAAATGTCTCTAAACTTTTCATGAAAACATATGTTTCTTTTCTTGTCAGATGTCTATATACTTCATTAATTTTATTTACTTATTTCTATAATTCAAAAAGGCAGGAGGAAAATAACTATGATGGAGGAAGTGAAAAGTTTGGAACAGATTATGGAGAGTCTTATATTTCTCAGTTTTTCATAAAAATATAAATATACATTTTATGAAAAGAATGATCTAATCTCATAACTAAAATTTTAACTTGTCCTTTAAGGATGTGGGTATTCCTGGTGCACTGAGTTTTTACATTTCACTTTCCAGAGGAAGAAGTAAAAGGAATGCCTATATGGTAGAAACTATATTTGGCCATTATCTATATTTATGCTTATTTATACTATTGGAAATATTTAATAGTGCTAGAAAAATGTAGAAGATAATATTAGTTCCATTAGCATAGTCACCTATATTTACATGATATGATATGATATGAATGTGATAGGATTCCATCTGGTCCATTCCCAGCTCCCCCCCCGCCCCCCGCCCCCCCCCCAGGAAACAAGCAGAAGATTATTTTAAGCTGAAATCCACAGTATTTATTTCATTAAATATTTTCATAACCAAATACTCTCTATGATCTTTGCTGTGGTCTTACGTGCAGGCTTTCATCCCATTGCCTGGTGACTCAGTCTGTTCTCTATGTACACTGTAAATGGAATTATATGCTTCACTTTGATATTTCAAATTTGCTTCTGAATCTTTTCTATAAAATTAACCTACTTTTTATGCTCACCAAACTCTAATTCAAGAAAGAATTCCTCCTGAGCTCAATTTAAGCCTGGGGGTATGCATACCACACTCAATATTCAGGGCACTAAATTGACTTGAGGGAGGATGAGGTGGAATCAGGACAATACGGGCAGAATCTGACAGGACAGAATAAATTTTCTTTAAGGTCTTATTTAACTCTGCAGTATATATTTTCAGACATACTGCAGGCTATTTCAGTGCAGACTATGGACTTTGCATGGAATTATTTTTTAAACAAACAGGAAGGAAGAGAATACTGCATTATGTGGAATGAATTACATCAACTAAATTTTTCATCCAGTTGTCATGACAACCCTCATATTTTCCATAATGTGTAGTCTATTAAGTGTTGAACTAGATGTGCTTAAAAAAGATACTAACATTCAGGAAAACGTTTTCCATTAGAACTCTTTGAAAAGACCACAGGATTATTATGCTTCAACAAACAACCTGTCATCCTTATGCTATTCCTTGGATCACAAAATGGGTGAGAAAAGCATGAAAAACACCCTATAATATCAGGGTTCATTGATATTTTCTTTAAATGTCAGGTACTTCAACCATCAGCAGAATTTTGGGTCCTATCTATGGAATTTGTGACAGTTGTTGTCCAGCTAATGTGTAGAATATCTCCAGTGACTGTGAATTAACCACTTCTGTGGAGAATTTCTTGAGACTAAATAGATTTGAGATATTAAAACACTCTCCAAAAACCCAAACTAAACCAAACCAAAACAGTACCCTCTCCCTTTATCTTTAACCCACTTTTCTTCCTTTTGTAGTTATAAGCTTGAATCTTCTTCCAAATCATTCCCCTTAAAATAATTAAAGCCAACTTATGTTTGAATTGAATTCTCTAGTTAGCAGATTAAATAATACAATTCTCAGTAGCTATTTCCATATGGTTATTATAAATATTGTTTCCATTCTGATATATTTTTTGTAAGAGAGGCACTCCAGGTTGGTCAAGATCAAAATTTATAGACCATGTATCTCTTCCATCATTCTATAGCTCTGACTGCTTCAGAAATAGGATTGGCTATAAAAAAAAAACAAAACAAAAACAAAAAAAGTCTCATTGGATAACATCACCATTTCTAAATCCAGTATGTCACTCTAATATTCCCAATTTTTACTTGCACAGATCAGTCTAGTTTATTAAAGTCTCTTTCTCTTCTCCAGGCACTCATTCCTTCCTAAAGTTGAAATAGGAAGCAAATATGCCTAAAGAAAAGTCAAGGCATACCATATTTCATAGGCATATAATGCCATTTTGGTATAAAGCTTTACTACAGAAGTCTGTCTAGAATGACTTTTATTTCCCCTAAATTTACCTAATTTTCAAAATCAGTTTAGCCAATATTTATTGACCCTCAATCATGTGGCCACCATTTTGCTAAAAGAGGAATGAAAATGAGTAAAGTAGCAATGCTAATCTAAGAAGGAAAGCAAATGTATACACAACATTTTAATTTAATAGCTTATGTTTTTATTATGTAGTTCTATAAATTGAATGTGTTCTTCCCAGATTCATATGTTGAAACCTTATCCTCAGTATGATGGTATTTAGAAGTGGGGCTTTGGGGGTGGTAATTAGGTCATGATGGTAGAGCCTCATGAATGGAATTAATACTCTTATAAAAGGCAGCTGTCTATGAACCAGGAAGTGGGCTCTGACCAGACATTAAATCTACCAGCACCTGATCTTGGTTTTCTGAATGTCGAGAACTGTGAGAAATCATTTTTGGGGTTTATAAGCTACTCCATCTATGGTATTCCATTACAGCAACCTGAGCAGACTAAGACATGTAGAGAACTCCACGCAACACAGAGAAAAAACAATTTCAAAGGGAAAGTCAGTTTTCCCTGAACAAATAAAGACAGAGACAACACCGAAGGATGGATATAAGGAAAATTTTGTTCAAGATTTATGGGAAGAGCGTTTTAGGCAGAGGTAAGATTGTGACGAGAAGATATATACATATAAAATAGTAAGAGATGTGTGAGACACTGCAAGCTATCAAGCATTTTAAAGTATAAATCTAGATAGGACAGTGCAGAGATAAGTATGTGCCGAGTCATGTTGACCCTTGAATAACTTGTTCCCAAATTTGAATTTATCTGGCATAGTGATCCATTAACAAGTTTTAAAGCCCATTGGTGATGGTCATCTATGTTGTCTTTTGGTGGGAATCTATATATTTTCCTTAATTAGCTGGAGGCCATACTTAAAAGTAAGGTCTTACTCCTAACATGTAAGGAGTATGCTATACTATACTATACTATAGTATCTAGCATTGTTCAGAAAACATTTAATAAAAAAATAATAATACAGTAAAATTTTTACCTGACCCTTAAATATGCTACTGCAAATGTCATCTGATGTATATTTCAGAGATTATCATCAGTCTCTTTTGTGCTCAGATTCTAATCATTTTATGTTAGATGAATCCTAAAGATATGCATGTAACTCCTCAATGCAAAACTTCAGCCACTTTAAAATCTACATGCAAAGAATTCTGGATTCCACAACTGGGAAAGTTTTGGATTTTTCAGTACATCTGTGAGACAGCTTGACATCTACCTTATAATATGCAAAGTGTTGAAAAGACTAATTGAAGGTAAAATTTTTTAAAACCATACTTATATCAGGACAATCATTTGCAAAACTTCAACCTCAAAGCATATAGTCTCTAGTGGGTTCACTGTTTTGATTCATTTTATGTGTCTGGAAACTAATTCATATCTACATAGAATTACAGAATCATTATTCTTTTGTGACAATTCACACTCCAGAAGACAAAGCTATGTCCTGGCACAAGGTGAATGAGATTGCTGCCTAGTCAAAACAAGCCAGAATACATGGCAGAAAACAGACATCACTCATGAGCGATAAATTACAGCACATACTTGCTACTAAATCCTGAAAGAAAATCTTTTATGATGCTCTTTAACAGCTCTTTTAGACATACGGAAAGTAGAAATGAATTTCAATACATTAATTTATGGCCAATTTAGTCACCAGAAAATGTAAGCAATCATGGAAAAAATACCAAGTCCAAGATCCTGCCCTAACTCTGTTAACTGCAGGTGACATTGGGGAAACTCCTTACCACTTTGGTCTTGATGAGCTAAGATTACAAATGATGCAGTAGGTACATCAAAATCAGTCATAATGTTAACTTTGTACTATCTATAGTTTTTTTTCCCCACAAAATTACTGTGTTTAAAAAAACACTGCAACAGTTGTTCTTATGTGGCAAATCTAAACCAGTTAATTTCTTTGAATTGTGTGCATAGTTAATGAAGTCAAAGTTTTGATTTTAATCTCTAAGGGAAGCCAGTTAACTCCACACAGAAAGTGTTCTTCTAATGCAATTAATTGTACTCAACCATAACCCTGAGCAGCTATATCTCAAGTCTGATCTTGATTGTAATAGAAATTAGGTGAAGTTCAAACTACTCCACTTATAGAAAATAAAATATGTGGTACAGTTTCCTATCTAGACTAAGCCATCAATATAATTTTGAAAGTGTATTTTTCAAGTGTTTTCTGGAATAAGTATTTTATTAATGTTTATTGTATGGATTTTCAGATTATCTTATTAAATAATAATAAATGCATACTTGTAACACAGATTTATTATATTTAGCACACTATTTGTAATTTACATGTTATTTATTAATTTATTTAGTTTAAAAGATTTTATTTATTTATGAGAGACAGAGAGAGAGAAAGAGGCAGAGATGTAGGCAGAGAAAGAAGCAGGGTCCATGCTGGGAGCCCGATGTGGGACTCGATCCAGGACTTCAGGATCATGCCCTGGGCCAAAGGTGGGCACTCAACCACTGAGCCACCCAGATGTCCTGTAATTATATGTTATTTATATTTCTTATTTTAAAAATTAATATTTTATTAAATTCAAATTATTAAACATGTGCTAACATTTTGAATTACATAACATATATAAACAAAACAAATAGGGTACCTGGGTGGCTCAGTCGGGTAAGCATCTGCCTTTGGCTCAGATCATGCCCCACATCTGGCTCCCTGCTAAGCAAGGAGGCTGTTTCTCTCTCTCCTGCTCTGCCTACTTGTGCTCTCTCTCTCTATCCCTCTCTCTCTCTGTGTCAAGTAAGTAAGTGAAATCATTAAAAATAAATAAATAAATAAATAAATAAATACAACAAATGATTCATAACATGTTTCAGACATCTTTTACTATCATATATAATTAGTTGCTTCATTTTCAATATAGACTTTGTGCATATCTTTGAGTCAGAAAAGAACCATCCAAAAAATGTAAATATTAAGATTATGCCTAAATTGGGTCCTCTTTCTTCAACTTTTTAATATAAAATATACATTCAAAGAATCATTTGGATAAATACTATTTCATAAACATCAAACAGAATTTTATACTTATAGTCTTCCATTAAAGGAAAGTATTTGTAGAAGTGTGTTTTGGCCATGAAATCCTCCATTTAAAGAAGGCCAGAAAAAACTTAAAAAAAAAAAGAAAGAAAGAAGGCAGAGTACTTACATTTTAACTATTTCTTATTCTTAAAATTATTATAAATTCCTCATAAGCATTGTACATAACCATATTTGTAAATGCTGTATTAAAAAACAAAAAGAGATTGTTAAACTATGCCTGCCTAGGATGGCAAAATGAAATAGAATGGAAAATTATTATTAGAATAAGACCACAATAAAAATATTCATTCTAGGGCAGCCCTGGTGGCTCAGCCGTTTAGCGCTGCCTTCAGCCCAGGGCATGATCCTGGAGACCCGGGATCGAGTCCCACGTTGGCCTCCCTGCATGAGGCCTGCTTCTCCCTCTGCCTGTGTCTCTGCGTCTCTCTCTCTCTCTCTCTGTCTCCCATGAATAAATAAAATCTAAAAAAAAAAAAAAAGAATCAGAGTGTAGTTTATCAGATTATGATAAATTCCATAAACCTGATATATATAAACCTAGTGATAAGAAGAAAGACCCATAATTCCAAGAGCTTGGAACAATAAAGTTATATTACACTCTCACTTAGAGTCTATTACTTGGCTAGAGACGTAAGGCATGCTCCTTCAGGTGTTGCCTCAGCATGTCAGATATCTCCAATCTTTTAGACCAATGTAACAAAGGAGCTTTATGTTAAAGTAACTAGATTAGGCCCCAGATGGAGTCACTCATGCTAAGCCCCACATCAGCAAACCAAAACTCAACTAACTTTCTATACTTGGCTCTCCCATAAAAGAAAGGCCTAGGTCAACCACTCAGCACTTCCCTGCTCAACACAAGTAAGCAACTTCATTCCATGACTACCCGTTGCTCTATATAAGGAAAGTAGCTCAGCTTTAACCAATCAGCAAATGCCAAGTATAATGTCTTTATTCCTGTTCACTGTGTTTTATAAACATCTCTCACCTTGTAGAGCTCTTCAGAGCTCCTTTTTGTTTGCTAGACTGGATGCTACCTAATTCATAAATCATTGAATAAGAGCTAACTAGATCAATAAATTGTCTGTGGACAATTAAATTTTCTTTTAACAATTATTATGGTGCTAGCAACTAGATGTTTTGACCATGTTCAATTTTATCCAGATCTGTGATCCTAGAAAACATCCACAGTTGAAGAAATTGCTTCTCCTTTGTGTTCTAGGAAATAGCCTACTATAGATAGACATCCTTATCCACATGATTTAGATGACACTTGTGGAGGCCTCCTTGTTTATGACAAAACTAGACATGAACACTCCAGATTCTCCTTCTTCACTCCATAAATGATTAGCCGAACTGCTTGTCTCCAATGATTGATTAGAACAAAATGCTTGTTTACCAAATTTCATTTAAGATTCTTTCCTTCCCCGGCTCCTGGACTTTGACCTACCCTTGGCCTAAATTAGGATAAAGCCCTTCCTTAAATGCCACCCAAGAGTATAAGATGGCCTCCAGCTAAAACATTATCTGATCTACTATATAATCATGCCACTTCCATTCATTCCACTGCCCCACATTGTTATTTTTAGTTGTGTTTACTCCTTCCCATAAAAGAAAAATCATCTTTTTTTTTTTTTTGCCTAACTCTTGAGGCTTTGCAGATCTTATGTTCTAAATGTTTTCCATATTGCAATAATCCCCCTTCCCCTATTGCCATGGTCCTTTCTACCCTCTTGCAATAACTTTTTTGAATAAGTCTCTCTTTAGTGAATATGGACTTGTTTTTTTATTCTATTCTGTTTTTGCTTCTATGTAGAATGGACATATTTCAATTCTGCTCATTTTTCCTTAGACAAAGCAATTCACATAGCCATGCTTGACCTCAAGGTCATGAAAGTGTTATCCCCAATGGCCCAGAAAAAGTAGGAATTATTAGTTCCTTTGTGGAACTTGCAACAGGATACATGAACACATTTTCTAATAAAAAGAGATGAAAAACCCTCTTCCTATGATCTCACAAAACCATAATAATTTCTTTAAAACTTTTATTTAGTTTTTGGTCACAAGACTTCTGTTCTCTGTAATATCATGATATTATTTTAAACTTTACTTAAATCTACTTTAGTTTTCTTTCAAGTTTCACGATTTTCTGTTATGCTACCCAATATAACATCATGGTACACTAAATAAAAAAAGAAATTAGATAGCTTGTTGAATTAATTTTAAAGTTTTCTGTTATAAGATCACTGACTACATATTCATCAAATAATGATTTTCCAAAAAGTAACTAAATGAAAGACAAAGATGATATCACTCTGTCATTATTTGTTTGAAGAATGGAAAAAAAATGCTCACATTCTATAAATGTAATAGTCTAGATTAGGAGTTGGCACACTATGTCCTATAGGCCAAATCTGGTCCAAAGCTGTTTTTTATAGCTCAAGAGCTAAACAATTTTTTAAACTTATTTACATTTTTAAAAGTGTAAAACAACAACCACTAAAGTATTGGTGGAGGGGAAGGGGTATACTTCAAAGCACAGTCAAAAATATTCACTACCTGTCTCTTTGCAACAAAAATTTTGCTGACCCCTGACCTAGATAGATATATGTCAAAGTTAAGAACAAGATTAAACTAGCGACTAATTTTGATTTATTTTTTGCTTTATAAAAATGTTTGGTGTTAAAAGAAACTAAAATATATGGCAAATATTATATTTAAATTGTCTATCATTCCTAAAAGGTTTGGATAGTTAATTCTCAGATTCTCAGATTTTTAAATCAATATAAATGTTATACAATATCCACTACTTTATGTGAGATATTTCAAGTTACTAGTGGAAATATATAACTCTCCTTAAAAGCATTACATAAATTTATAATATAATTTTGTAATGTGAAATGTTCATATTTCAACCAAAATATTAATTAAAGAAATCTAAATTTTATGTATTTTGAAATTGTACTCTGTTTCTGAGCAATTGTCTCACCAAGAAACCTTATTGAATTTAGAATGAAAACACATTTAACTATATTTCAAGTGTAATAATTTTTGCCAGGACTCAGTTGTGCCACTAGATGGAGCATTTAGCACTGCAGAGAGCTCTTGAAGAAAACTCCTAGTTTTTGTTGTGTTTTAAATACAGTTTAAAGGGAAAAGTCATAAAAAGTGTGATGGAAAGAACATATTCCTAAACTTTTATTGAGTTATCTGGAACTCATCTAAACACTGTGTGATTATTTTATAGTCAAAAATTACTTTTTAGGCTACTCTAGTTGATAGACAACTGGGTGATCAGATTTTATAAAAAGAAAAATTGCAATGAAGTTCCAAATTGACTTTTCAGTGGTATTCTTAATTTTCTCTGACTTGACATATGTTCTAATATAAATGTGTTTCTGTGAGGTTTGGAGAGCAAAGAAATACTGCTACTATTCAAATAAGATAATGGCAATTTTAAGAAAGAATAATGGAGTCTGTGTCAGCTGGCACCTGTGAGAAGAAAAGGAAAAGAAGAAAAAGAGAAACAGTTGTATATCAATGAAAAGGAAGCAGCAATGGATGTTACACTGTCACTGCATGGATCAGAAAATAAGAATGATATAGCCAAGAATATTTCTCATGCCTGGGCCTGAGCAAGGCAGTCACAATGGCTGAGGCAGAAGGTCAGGGTTTATAAGTTGAAGCCACAGAGCTGAACAATGGCATATTGTGCATCATTCTTCAGTCTCCATTTTTAACCCATTGTCTTCATCTATAGATAGATGTCCATATTTGGATAGATATCTATATTTTATCTCATTTTTAAAATACTATTTTTATTTTTTATATAGAGATAGATGATAGATACATAGATGATAGATAGATAGATGATAGATAGATAGATAGATAGATAGATAGATAGATAGATAGATAGTAGATAGATGGGAATCAAATTTCTGAAACTTGGCTTTTGTCCAGGTTGATTTATACATCTTCAAATGTATGCTTCACCGACTTACTAAAATCCTTTCCAATGTACAGCTGTTTAAATGAGGTTGAAAGCAATTTTGCCACATGATGCTGATGTCAGTTAAAAGCTGAGTATTAGCAGAATGGGCAAACTCCAGATGAGTGTGTCAGCTATGTTGATCAAAATTCCCCAAATTCTAATGGCTCTGACTGACAAAGAGGCCCAGCTCATTGGTCTAGAAAGTGAAAATTGACCTCTTGACTATTACAGATATGCATGTATATAAGGGAAGCATTTAAAGTAGAACAAAAACTAGAACTTTTTCCTCTCTGGAAAAAAGCCAAGAAAATTCTGAATAAAGATTTTCAGGCAAGGCAGATACAAAACTGCCAAGTGTGAAAATGATTACAAATGACAACTTATGTGGAAAAGCACTAACCAGAAAGGATTTCCAGTTTCAGGACTGTATTCTGTGATAACATGACTCCACCCATATCAAATAGTGTTCCAGACCAAAGGATGGTAATTGCTTCAATATTTATTTGTAAATTAAAAGAAAAGGAAGCCAAAAGGAATATTTCTAACACAAATATTTTCCTTCAAGTACTCATTGAAAAATATTATTTTGACATAAACTGTTTATGTGGTGTATGGTAGGCATTTATAGTAAGACAAATACTTATTTTGGAAATAATTATATTTAGGTAAATAAAATCAATCTTTTGCTGAGCTTTGAGATCTATTCTGGACTTTTTTCATCTCTTCATTATTAAAACTATAGTCAAGTTTTACAAATGTTCTCAGATGCTTTGCAAGAAAGTCTCATGTTGTACTTAACTTTAGATGGCCTTTACTTTCTTCTTTTAAATTTATTGATTCAGGCAACTATTATTATAAAATAGTGATAAATGCTTAAACTTAAAAAATTACAAGTAATAAAAATCACTGAGGAAAAGACCAATGATGAATAAGGTATAGAAAAACAGATTTACTCCTTGACGATAAAAAATACACTCTAAAAAAAATCTTAACACTGATTATTTACTTATACTGTCAATTGGTATTTTACAAGATTGATCTGATGAAGATGAGACAATTTTTTAACTGATCAGATTGTGACCATATGAATTTGTCGGAGATAAAAGTAATCACTTTACTTGGAGGGGATCACTTATCAACATAAATTTTCAATTGAAAGTTTTTAAATAAAGGCCAGATTGCACATATTTGAAGAAACAAGCATTTGGAAGTCAAAAGACCTTTCCTGAAATGATAATTTTCTGCATCGCTACTTAATGTACATTATCTAACACAACTTCCTGAGTTCTAAATTTTTCATATATGAAATGAAGATAATGATGGAACCAAAAAATTATGAAGATTATAGAATATAATAGATTACTCTTAAACTTTCATTATTAGTAGCAATAGTAATTAAGCTCAATATTTTTATTTTGAAGACGTTTAATTTTTTGTATGTGTCATCCTGTAATGCTGATCACTAAATAAATAAAACTATTCTGGAATCTATAATAGATATAAAGATAGGAACAGAAATGGAAATATGGATATATACTGTTTACTATGTGCCAGTTGGTATAATAGGCCCTGAACAGTACTTCATCATGTTTTAAGTGATAACGGTAATTATGGAAAAAAAACAAACAAATTGAATAAAAGCTACCAAAAGTGTTGTTGATAAACAAGTTCAGCTAAGATTCTGAAGTGTATATCCTATTTCCAAATATATATGTTCAAATATGTTCATAATAGGCAAAGCTAAGCAGTCTGGTTTATTTTATTTACAAAAACAGGACTCATATTTATTATGGGCTTCATATAATGTATAGAAGCAGGATGGGTACCAGTGTGTTATTTTTAAGAAGTTTAAAAGTAGACCCAAATATACATGTTTCCAATCATGGGTCTATAAATCCACTCATCCACTTGATATATTAATTCTGAAGCTCTTTTTGTGGATCAATAAGAATGGATCAATAGGAATTGATCGACAGTCTTTTTAAAAATTGGCTCATGTTATTAGTTCTTATCAAAATATTACTTAAACTTTAACTACAAAGACAAAGTAAAATAGATAACTGGTATGATAATCTAAACTAATTATGGAGCATTAATAAATGGGTTTATTGTTCTAGGTAATGGATATTGTTACTCCTATAAGTGATATAACTAAACAACCAATGGACTCTTTATTTTTTTCAAATTTAGAACATTTCCTATTTGAAAGCATCCTTGAAAGTTGTCATTTGGAAACTGACAGAATACACTCTACTAGATTAAGACTCCTAAAAAAGAATATTATTGACTTGCTTGATATAATTGCCTCTTCATAGCCATTATAATCATTCATGTAAATACATATTTAGGGAGGCATCAAAAGCAGATTATTCACCTAGCGGAGCATGACAGCTCCAGAGGATTTACTGTGTTTGTTCATTGCTGCAGTTGTCACCAAAAACTGTTAATTCACAAGCACAGCTACCTACTTTTACATAGAAATATCTATCAGTCATTATTTCCCCTCATTGTATCAAGGGGAAGTCAATCTATATGGAACTAAATCTTAGTCTTATTTTGTAAAAGGTTATTGAAGAGGGACTGAGTTCATCAGTAATGACATTTTCAAATGAATATATTAATTTAAATACCTTTCTTTTAAGAAATATGGGCAGATAGTTAACTGTACCAGACAGGGTGCACTTAATATCTCATTTTTGAAAGAAAGAACATATAATTTGGAATAAGTGCTCTTACGTATCTTCTAGTTAATACTTCTATAATTCAGGCTTAAAAATATAGATGCAGCACTTAGTGAGGCAATCTTCAAATGAATAGTGCTAATGAATATCTGCCATTTGCATGGCATACTTTGAGAGTTAAAATGAATGCCGTTGGGTGGACACTAAGTTTCTTCTTTTTCTTTATAGAAAACATTCTGGATGCTGGTTAAAGTACATTGCAGGATGATTGTGAGAGGTGGCTTGGTCTGTTTCTGTGTTTGCTTACTTGCTTGCTTGCTCTGTCCATTCAGATAGTTAGGGGAAAACTTATTCCAGGATAACTTTCTATCAGATGATAGAATTAACTAGATGATAGATAGGTAGACAGACAAATGTTAGATGGGTAGAAAGGACATTAACTAGATAGCTTAATAGATTATTTGTAGTGCTTTGCTCTGTCCTGTAATTAGTTGATAAATGTACTTTTAACTGTAGAGAATGTGTATGGAAGAAGAGAAGTCATTCTGTTCTTTTCACAGTGAATACATTTAACTGCTGAATTCAAAATCTGAATTGAATATGCAATTTCATATAATCATTTTCAGCTTTGTTATGAACAGATCATCTATGGATTGCAAAAAGCTACGTATCATTCTTTCCTGTAACAATGAGTACACACTCCTCAGGGATAGGACAGACTGATGCAATGTATTCACTTAGAGAACATACACTTATTTTGCTTTCCCCCTCTATTATGTCCATCTGTTCCCGGCTTAACCGAGCTGGTAAATTCTGGCAAAAGTACTGAGTATTCTATTTCGAGTATCATAACATAATCCCACGGCTAGTCACAGCTCTTCTTTGAGCTTTATTATTCCAACATGTCATGATGATACAATTTTCTTCCAACCTCCAAACGTTTTGAGAGAATTAATGATATAAAATGGACAAAACATTCTGAAATCCTTAGAAAAACTACTCAGTACAAACTATTAATTTTAGTTTTGAGGACATGGAAAATGCTTCTTGGCATAAGTGTAAGGCACTATTTAATATTAATGATGTAGCCTGACTGCTTTGAGAAGTCTTGGTTACATCATAACAAAATATCATAAATGATACATAAACTTTGTACTCTGTAAATTTTTTTAAGATTTTATTTATTTATTCATGAGAGAGAAAGAGAGAGGCAGAGACATAGGCAGAGGGAGGAGCAGGCTCCCTGCAGGGAGCCTGATGCAGGACTCAATCCCTGGACTCAGGGATAATGCCCTGAATCTAAGGCAGGTGCTCAACTGCTGAGCCACCCAGGCGTCCCAACTATAAAGTTTTACTCAAGTAAAAGTAACATTAGAATTATAAACAATAAGGTGCCTGGGTGGCACGAGGGTGGCACCGTCCCTGGGTGGCTCATCCCTGGATCCCTGGGTGGCTCAGCAGTTTGGCACCTGCCTTTGGCCCAGGGCGCGATCTTGGAGTCCCGGGACCGAGTCCCAAGTCGGGCTCCCGGCATGGAGCCTGCTTCTCCCTCCTCCTGTGTCTCTGCTTCTCTCTCTCTCTGTATGTCTATCATAAATAAATAAATAAATAAATAAATAAATAAATAAATAAATAAATAAATCTTTGAAAAAACATGTCTTTAAAAAAAGAATTACAACTATATGTATACACAGTTATATATTAAAAACATATAGCATGTATATAAAAATATATATACATACATATCTTTTCCATTGTGATAGTAATTGTTTTTTCTTTTAGCTAAAAATAGTTGAGGGAGGCTTAGAGACTTTATATCCTTTTATTCAACTTAGCTAATGTCAATTATATTTTATCAAGAGTCTAAAGTGATTTATTTCTTGTACATTTTCTAACAATATTCCTGGGAGAAAAATATAAGCTTGATTTATATTCAACTATAAGCATTTAAAAATAAATGTATAGATATCTATATACTAGAATAAATATACGAAGACATTTAATTTTACCTTTAACACATAGATGTTCAGTTTTTCAAATTTCAGCTGCTTTTATTATATAACTCTTTTGTTCATTTTTCACTTCTGCCCTGAGGAATTCATACTGCTTATCTGTGAAATAGGAGAAATCCTCCCTTTATGCTTTTTTGTAGTATAACTTGATTTTATGTCCAAGAGGATGTTATTGGCTTAAAACCTATGGAGTGTTGGAGCAGGCTTGCACTGGATTGCAGGAGCTGATTGTACATATCTCTTCCCAAGTCTGAGCTCTCGGTGATATCTCACTGAAAGCTTGAAATCAACAGCAGTGGGACACTTATCCCACAGAGATTGGCAAATGCTACAAAGCAGAATTTGTTCCCTCTGGAGAACTGGTAGTTGAAAATTTACTTCTGCACCACTGCTTACAACTGAAAAATCAAAGGAACCTGTTCCCACATATGAGGGTATATACAGAAAGCTTGTGAAATTGGGTGTTGTACCTTCATTGATAAATGAATGCTAGAAAATATACATTTACCTTATGTATACTCCATGGAAAGAACAATGGAACAATGTATGAAGGTATTTCAAGACTTTAATAGGAAATATAGAGGTATAACTACAGCAAGTTTTCTGTACAAGAAGATAATGTATGTCTTTATCAATAATTTTTGAAAGATAAGTGGAAATACTATGCGTGAAAATTTGTGACACTTTCCTCTCCCATGTGTTCTCATGCAAGAAACTCTAAGCAGTCCTATTAGGAGGGAAGTAGAATCAGATCCTGCTTCTGTGAGAAGATACTACTCTTGAATTTCAGTGTATCTATTTATTTAGCAAGCATGGCATACAATTATGTCAAACTCAATATGTTCAAACTAAAAAAAAAAATTTTCCCCAAAATTGCTTCACATTCCTTTTTTTTTTTTTTTTTTTTAAGATTTGTCTATTTATTGGGGGGGGGGGGTGGGCAGAGAGAGAAAGAGAGAGAATCTCTATCAGAATCCCTGCTGAGTAGGAACCTGAAGTGGGGCTCAAGACCCACAACCCTGAGATCATGACCTAAGCCAAAATCAAGAGTCCAAAGCTCAACTTACTGAGCCACCCAGGTGCCTCAAAATTGCTTCACATTCTGTACACCTCACCTTGTTTAAATGATTCCACAATACCCACCTCTAACTCCATCTGGTCCAGAAACATGTTTTCCTAATGCCACACTCTCCTTTGTGTCTTATCTTCAAATTCTAATTATTAGCTGGATGAGAGCTACTCGGTTGACATTACTGAGCCAGAAATTTTGAGAGAATCATTTATAAAATGAAATAGAATTTTGCTAATTTTCTGCTTCAAGTCTTTCCAAAGTTTCAAGTCTTTCCAAAGTTTTATTGTCTATGGCCAAAAACTTAAAATCTTTATTAGGTTGAATAAGATCTTCTTCGACCTGCTCCTATGTTTCCTAGGTATATTTTTGTCATGCCCTACTCCTTGCCTTCGATATTTCAACCATGATAACCTACCAATTGCATATTCTCTAGCTTTATTCTTTTCTCTCCTACAACACCATATCTCACATCTACTTTACGAATCAGGATAATTCTGGTCTCAACAAATCTAAATGTGGTGATCTCCTAGATATTCAATCACTAGCAGCTATTATTTACCTCCATCTGAGAATGCCATGAATTTTCATCATTTTAGTCATCTGTGAGATCTTTGAGGGCAAAAGTCACTGATACTCAGTTTTATGGACCAGCACCCAGCACACAGTAGCATTGCATAAATGTTTACTGATGAACGGATATATTTGCTGTACTATTTATGAAAGTAGTTTTCAAAAAAAAATAATAACTTATTCCTATCCTTAAATACAGGTAAAACATGGGTCATATGTTGTGATCTATACTAACATCTATAGATGATAATTCTTTCAAACAACTTAGATTGAAGAAGAAAGGGTTAATTAGTGAGAGAGCTGGAGGCAAATTTGGGCAAGTTCATAAGACCTTCTATGTTAGCAAATGGTGAATGCTCCAAGAACATCAAACATTCTTTTGTAGATTTTAAGTCCATATTTAATACTTTACATTAGCCATTTTTTTCCAGTGTGTCTGCTCCTTTTTTATTAATTCACATAATCGATGTTTTGATTTTATGGAGGAAGATCTTTTTTTGGAAAATGTAAATGTCTTATTCTTATTTAAATATACCACAGGCTAAACCTTATTCCTTCTACATCATCATTTAAAACACTTGAATATTTTATGAGTTGATGATTATTAAATATATTAAATCCATGGAAAGCTTCATATTTTTAAATTCCACTCCAGTACAGAGAATCAAGTTGGAAGTTTCCTTAGAAAAATCATGTTATGTTCAAAAGCCAACTTCTTGTGAAAGTGAATAATAAATTATTGCAGATATCAAAGAAATGTCTTTCCTGCCTGTCTTCCCATTGCACACAGACTCCGATGAAACTGACATGAAAATCTGACCAAACTGCAGCAATACAAGTTTTTTCCTGCAAAATAGTCACGTTATTCTGTTTTGGGTGCTATAGAGCCCTACATAGCTAGAAATTGAGTATTAATTTTCTGTAAGGATGCACCAAAGCAAAGTTAGTCTGCTGAGAGAAAAGAAAAGTTGAAACAAGCTGAAAGAGCCACACACAAAAAGTCCATGAATTTCAGCAAAAAATATTTTTACTCTAATCTTCCAATTCTTATGTCAGCCTCTCTTGACTGTATTTCTTTGCCACTTGGTTTTGTGGGATTGAAGCAGTCAACTAATGGTTTCTATTTCTTACAGCCGAATGGCCGCTGATAAACAACCAACTCAATTTTTTCGTTCCAACTAACCTTTATAATTCTGATCTCTTTTTGTAATTTCTACCTTATTATTTTTTACTTTTTTCAGTACTTTATTTTTAATACACATATGAGCACTTTCCAGATACTATTCTAAGCTTTTTACAAATATGAATTAACATAATTCTTATAACAATCTTATGAAACATATAGTGTTATTGGTCTGATATTACAAGTGAAGAAATAAGGAACTGGCTAAGTAGATTGTTCAAGATCACACAGTGAATACATGACAGTGAAGACTGAACCCCAGGCATCTGGCTCTTGGGATATAATCAATACCCTCTACTCTCCTCATTTCTACCTGGAAGGACTTTAGAGGATATACATATTTTGTTATTTAAACTAGCTTCTGACTTCTGAAAATCTGCAAGGCATTACATAGCACATATCTAACCTTAGCTCACAGTCTCTTGAAAGAGAGAACTTGGTAAACAGTGTGATAATATTTACTGTAGCTGGATATAATTATCCTTTAAAATGTAATTTTAAATTAATTTCAATTAACATATTAAGAAGAATGAACTAATTCCTTCCTTTTCATGAGATAAGTTGGTCTCTCTGGCAAGAGGCAGCTTTCTTTGTATCAAAACAGTGTGTTTTTCTACAACCAGGCTTATTTACCAAAAACATTAACAGCCTGCCTTCATAGGCTTCTTTAAAGAAGTAAAGCAATGCCTCTGCCAGGACACTGAGGAGCATATTTCTGAGCTACTGGCTACTTGCCTATTGTGAGGGGCAGCCAAAACAATATAGAGAACCCAAGCAATCCCTCTCTCAAAGGCTGTAAGCAAGACTCTAAGCAAAACATTTATCTGAGCTCCTGATTATATGACCTAGAATTTGTGTGGACAGACTGCTTCCGGAGTAACAAAACTAATTTCTTACACCAAGGGAGTGAGGCAAAATATAAAAATGTTAATATTTGGTTTACCTTTGAAAATGAGAAACAAGTACCTGGCCATAGATGGACTCAAGAAACCAAAGATATTTACACAGAACATTAAGTTTCTTTTCGTAGCTGCCAAGGGAATAAAAATTATTATTAAAAGATATCGACTCCTCAATCTGTGGCATGGGTAAGGCACTTTTACGCAGGTAGAGCAGAATACCTTTAGACTTGCTGCTGGTAGTATAAACATCAACCTGTAGTCATTCCTACTATTATTGTATTGGTTTCCTGTTGCTGTAACAGATTACCACAAACTTGAAACAACACAAATTTAATCTCATGTTGTTCTGGACATCAGAAGTCTAAAATCAAATTTATTAGGTTAAAGTCAAGGTTTCTGTAGGACTGGATCTTTCTGGAAGCTCTGATAGGGAGAATTCATTCCCTTGTCTTTTTAATCTTTTGATAGCTGTTGGCTTGTGGCCCCTTCCTCCAACTTCAAAGCTTATCACTCTAATCCATTATCACATCATCTTCTCTTCTGATGCTAATTTCTCCTGTATCCTTTTTATGAGGATCAGAACTATTTGTGTATCAGGCCCAAAAGGATATCAGGTAAATCTCCCCATCTCAAAGTCCTTGACTTAAGCACATGTGAAAAGTCCTTTTTTGATGTATGAGATAACATTCTTTGGGAGATTGGGGAATGCACATATCTGGGGGACCATTAGTTAGCTACAATTACATATTCATATTGTTTCTTTTCATTGTTGTGCTTAGGAGCTTTCTTTTGTGACTTCTGAAATAAGGGGACTTTTGATGGATTTGGGAGCAAAAGATGACCAAAAAAGAATGTATGGTGTGCTATGTGTTTCTGTTTGATCTGGTAGACTGAGCTCCTATTGGAAGGGAAGTGAATTGGTTAAAAACAGGATTAAAAAGCACGGCTCAAGCCTAACCACAAATCTTTGAATTCTCAGGTATTTGTAAACCTTATGGAATAGATAGAAAGAAGCTTTCCCCTGGCTCTGCTCAGAACTCATGTTTGATCTCTCTAAAGCATAGGCCAGGTGTTATTTTTAAGATGTTCAGTCAATGAAATAGCTTCTGCAAAAAAATCAACAAACAACAGCAAAGATTTTTTAACTCAACTATAGGCAATTAGTTTTAAGTCAGTCTGGGAGTTAGCACAAGGAAGGAATAAAAGAGCCAATGTTACAAGAGGATTAGCATAGGTAATTGGTTTATGGGCAAATAAAAAGCAAACCATTAGTGACTATTTTATTTATCTATTGACATATAATAAATAATCATATAATTTAGGGATTAAAATACCCATTATATTATCTCTTTCATGAGTTAGCTGGATTCAGTTGAGGAGTCCTATTGATGTCACTTGTGGTTTCTTAGCTACTTGCAATCAAAAGACAGCTCAGCCTGGTGTCATCTGAAGGCTTAACAGAAACACTGGATTAGTTGGAATTATCCTCATTCTTCATGTAGTCTCAAGGCCTCTCTGACTATACATCTATGTATGTCTCCTCATAGTTTCTCCAGTTCTGGGTTTCCAGAAAACACAAATGCAAATGCTTCCAGGCTCTAAATGCTTAGGTTTAAAATATCCCAGACTTGGGACTATCGATGAGGCAAGTCACAACCAGGTCAGATTCAATGAGGATTACATTAGGTCATGAGTGCCAGGAGCATCATTCCTAGGAGACCAGGTTTTTGGTGACCACTAAAACAACAACAACAACAAAACAAACAACCAACCCAGAATTAACCAACTCTTCTAGCTTCTCTAGGACTAAGAGAATTCCCTGGACATGGGACTTTTAGTGCTAAAACTAGGTAATTTCTTTTCTTTTCTTTTTTAAGATTTTATTTTTACATAATCTCTACACCCAATGTGGGGCTTGAACTCACAACCCTGAGACTGAGAATTGCATGCTCTACCGACTGAGCCAGGAGGCACTCCAAAACTAGGTAATTTCTAGGAAAAGGAAAATGACTTGGCCATCCACAACTAAATTATTGGAGAGTTTGCCAATGGGAGTTATAGTAGTCTGGTATCACATGAATACAGGATAGTAAGACAAAAGACATTTACTTTGAATAGATTAACTCATTTTTCCTTACCCTAATTTTAGACTTACTGTTTCAATGATTTTTAGAGATAAGGACACACAAGATAAAAACAAAAAACAAACAATAACAACAATAGCCAAATATATTTTCCTTGTCAATGGTCAGTCAATTTTAGATGGAAAGGTTTGGAGTTAAGCTTCTTTTGATTTTTTTTTTTTTTCATCACACTGCACTGACTACAAAACTGTCACAATGGATTTACCTATAGTTTTACTTATCTCTTATACCATTAAAGCTTGAAGTTTGGCCTTCTAGCTAATTTTTACATAAGGTATAGACGAGGCATGCTACTATATCATGAGATCCTGAAAAGGAGAGATCATTCTTATTTATCTTTGTAATAGCTGTCATAGAGATTGGTCTACGACATTTTTTTCAGTAAATGTTTGTGTGTCATATATTGTTGAACTTTTTAGTATCCTTCCATTCTATACTATTATTTATAAATGTCTGAAAATTCCATAGTCTTTTTTTTTTTTTTTTAGATTTTTATTTATATAGTCATTAGAGACATACAGAGAAAGGCAGAGATCTAGGCAGAGGGAGAAACAGGTTCCCTGGGGAGCCAGATGCAGGACTTGATCCCATGACCCCAGGATCACAACCTAAGCCAAAGGCAGGTGCTCAACCACTGAGCCACCCAGGTGCCCTACATAGTCTTTTTTCATTTTCATTTTCCAAGTATACTGTCATACCTTTATGAGGTTGCTGTAACCAATGATCACAAAAATGGTGGCTTCAAACAACAGAAATTTATTCTCTCACAAATCTGGTAGCTAAAATTTTATAATCTGGCAAGGATACACTTTTTCTGGAGGGCTATAAAGAAGAATTTGTTCTTTTCCTCTTCCAGCTTTTAGTGGCTGTTGGCTTTCTGTGACATATGAACCATATCATTTTAATTTCTAACCTATGGTCATAGAGTACTTCCTTTTTTGTGTCTCTATGAAATCGCCCTTTGCCTCACTAGTATAAAGAGGATCATTGGATTTGAGGCCCACTTGTAAAATGCTAGGATAATGTCCTTCTATCAAAATTATTAAGTTAATCTCAGCTTTTGCCATTCTACTAAGAGATTAGTCACAGATTCTTGGGATTAGGATGTGGAAATATCTTGTGGAGGGCTATCAGTAAGCTCATTATAGGTATGGAAGCCTATATATGTCCAAATATTCAGAGTTAAAAACACAAGTCTAAAGTAGTTTACAGAATAAACACTACAGATCTCTGGATGGTGAAAACAAATTATTATAGTTTTATACTTTTTATGTTCATATAGTCAAAAAAATTCACATTTAGTTTTCTTAAAAATGATCTAAAGAAACTGAAGAAATGAATTTGTAGTTTCTGTGAGAGAACACTAAAATTCATGAGTCCAGGATAAGAGCTGATGAGCTCAGCTAATGAACCAGCTAGTAAACTAAGGGAGTGAACTCTTTGAGATGATGAGTTTCACAGTCATGTACTAAAGTCAACTGAGGAGTAGTTAAAGGGAAAGCACTTTGCTGGATATGAGAAAGAAGGAATTGATCTTTTTCCTTCTGATGGAGGTGTGTACGTGTGTGTGTGTGTGTGTATTTGTGCGTGTGTGTTACTGACCTAAGAATTGACATATTCTTAAGAAAGAGAGTTGAGTTTATTAAGAAAGACAGTGTTATCTGAAACCTGAATTTTATTAAGTTCAGTTATCTAAAACCATCCTTGGACTCAGGCCATAAATAACTTGATAACAAAATGTCTGTATTTAGAGAACATAGCACATATTTTTTTTCTTAAGATTTTATTTATTTATTCATGAAAGACACAGAGAGAGAGAGAGAGAGAGAGAGAGAGTCAGGGACACAGGCAGAGAGAGAAGCAGGATCCAGGCAGGGAGCCTGATGTGGGGCTTGATCCAGGGACTCCACGATCATGCCCTGGGCTGAAGTAGATGCTCAACCACGGAGCCACCCAGGGATCCCCCATTGCACATATTTTATAACAGTTTGATACTTATAAACTGTTTGTTTTCTACAAATATTTAAATCAATTAACACAAAAATACTTTAGCAGTTTTCTTTCCCTACAACATGAGAATATCCACAGTATTTTTTATTAATACATTTCTTGATCTATTAGTCATTCTCAAGAATAACTTGATAAAGATTAATTTTACTTGATATGAATATGGTATATTAGCTTTTTTATAAATATGTCCAAATGCATTGAAAACAAGTTATGATGAAAAGATTTAGCTTTCATTCTTTTTCTGTCCTGTTTTGAACTATAACCTTCTTTCCACTCTATTTATTTTGGTTCCTTTTGCTCGATACAGTATATCCCCTTGAATTGCATTTTAACACGGATGTCCAGAAATGTCTATTGTCTTTCTCTTTGCAGAAGCTTACACAGCAGATGGTGCAAATGGTCCAGCATATATTTGAGGGATTGATATAAAAATGATTTGCCAGAATGCTAACTTTTTTGGCGTTTTGTCAAATTTTATCAATGACATGTTAGAGAAATTCAGAATATATGAAATATTTGCAATATTTTCTCATTTTCCAAGTCTATATTACTATTTTCACAACATATGATGTAATTTTATCTTCTAAAAATGTGCTTTTTCTCAAATCCTTTCTTCAGCTTGCTTCTCAGGTATCATCCGTGGCCATATTTTTATTTTTTTTCTCTTTGTTTTCTTCTAAGAGAATCTCAAGTATTTAGCTTCTTTTAACTCATGGAGGATGAAAATTAGATAAAAATTAACTGGAAACAATGAAAATGCTTTCTGTGACTTTATATTTACAAACTGTCTCAATACAGATATTTTAATGAATAACAATTATTAAAAAGATAGATCATTGGAAGAAACCTCAATACATTGGTTTATCTTTTCAATTATCTTTCAATAAACTCACAAATTGAAAACATCACAGATATAAAAGTAACAGCCATGCCTTCTTAAGTATTTCATTTACTTCTATATTCATTATTACGTATTCAGTAGAGATTTTGTTGGGGCATTGTTCTTGAGAATGATTTTAGAAAGGAAAAGGGGCATGTAAACCTTAGCCAAGCTAGCCTTTCAGCTCTGACTTCCCAGTAGGAAAAGACTACTCAAAAACCAACGTTAGTAGAGAGGAAGGCAATTTTACTTAGAATAACCTAAGATGATGCAGGCCATTGAGGCCAATGAGGCCATTGTAATTGTTTTGGTAATGTATTTGTGTTGAAATCTTTTGGTTTGTTTTGTTTTGAATCATTTACTGCTTCAACCTGAAATGCTTAGTGGCTTGTAGTTACATTAAAAATTTGTGATAACAGTATAATGCAATGAAGCTAGTTTTATATTATTCACTGCCTAAAAATTGCAAAAAAAGAAAAATTTGGTGAATTGATTTGGGGACATAATATTTAATTGATTATTAAAATAAATTAACTCAGTCCCTGGGAAATGTACTATAAGATACTGAAACTTCTGGATTGGTTATCTTCTGATAGCCTCTGAAACAAACTTTCCCCCCAGTCCTCTGTAGGTATAAAATGAAATTCTGCTAAATATTAGCAAGCATTTAGCAAGTTACCTTATTGCCTCCATGTCTTCACTTCTCCTTGCATTCACATATCGCATGGTTCAGTGGTGGAATGATTATGTGCTCTTCTCCTTTTCTTTGGCTCTGATCATGTAACTTGCTTTGGCCAATTGAATTTAGGTAGATGTAGTATGCCAGTAATGAACGTAAACCATAAGATGTCCTGCATTTTTTCATTTGTCCTTTTGTGTCTTTGCCAACATCTTGAGAAGAACATTCTCCAGGTATTCCAAGGAGGATGAGGGATATGTAAAGAGGCATCATGGTATTGAGAAGTAAAGTGTTAATAATTATTACCACAATTATTAAGAAGAAGAATTATGTAAAGAGTGGAGAAAACTCAGAGCATGGAATTTACAGACGTTAGTTGATATAGTCTACAAGAAAAATGTAGTGATATTGTTGGCAAAGTGGAAATTTAAGTTTGGTATCACAAATTTTGAAATAGAACTACTTTGGCCAAGCATATAATTTTTTTACCAACAATCGTGAGCTCTTCTTTGTCAGCCCAGAGAATAACAGGACAATCTAATGGGGGGTAGTGTTTGGCCATGGATCATAAGAAGATGGAGGTCATTCACAGTATCTTCAAAAAACTAATTAGCATGATATCCTAAGTGATCTTATAGGAAAAAGTAGAGAAATGAGGGTAGTGGCACTGTTGAGAGAGCCTGAGAAGAAAATAGTAACATGACCTTATAAGACTTAAAAAATAAGGTAGAAAAATTGCAACAAGTGAGCTGAAAAGATATTCCCTTACAATTGAGAGTAAAGTATAAACATTATACATTTCAGAGATGGTGCCATTCATTTCTTTTATCTTTAATTTTAAGCCTGAATTTTGTTTTCCTCTTCCTGCCCAAGTTTGGCAAAGATGAACTACACATTAAAAAAAGCATAGGTTTTAGATGCCAACATTGTAGGATGCCAGTCCTCAGTGAAGGAGTTCCTAAACTTATAATTTTGGAGTTACAATTTGAAGATACTTATCCACTATTTTTTCACCTGTAAAATGAATAAATAAAATATTAGTATTTAATAACTACAATATATATAAAATACAACAAATATTTAGTAATTATAGCAAATGGAATTATAACAAAAAATATCTCTGGTCACTTCAGAAAACTTGGAAAGGCAGAAATCCATAAAGAAAATATAAAGACATATTTTATTTACAAATAGTGACTAAAAGATATGAAATCATTAATAATTATATATATAATTATTATATATATATTATATATATACCACATATATATGTTATTGATACCTGGATCTCTATTATAAAGATTTAGTAGTATTAATTCATTTAATCTTCACAGCACATCCGTAGTATTGATGCTGTTATTATCTGTATTAGATGTGTTTTATAAGCAAGTGGAAACAGGAAAGTACATCATTCAGAACTCAAAGGCAGTTTAGCCCAGATTTGAACTTGGGCAAGCTGGCTCTAGAGACTGGAGGTTTTTGGAGGTTTTTATTTTCTGCAGTACATTAAACATAATTGCCATATAAAAATTGAATACAGTGTACACAATCAATACTCACCTTTAAATATTTGCATTTTCTACTGAAAATATATCAATGTCAATTAGAATCTGGAAAAATATTTTTGTGGTGACAGCAAATATTCCTTTTGTTGGTTATACCTTGATATTATTTCATATTGTGTTATTGAAAATATGTCACATACTTTTTAATTATATAAATGCCATTTCAACGAACATCTGAGGACATAGATTGTTCAATGTTTCTTATTTTTTCTAGAAATATATTTAGATCTCAGTTTTCATAAGTGAGTGTAAAGATAGTATGAAGGTTTAGGAGTTTATTAAAAACAAGTTGTGTGAAGATAGTGTAAGCCAAGTGTAAAGATAAGCACAGAAATGTACAGCATTTATAAGAAATTTGATATAATTTTTTTTGTCATAAATGCCTAGACTGCCTTGGAGAAACTTTTTTCATTATCACTTTATCTATTACAGGTACGTAGGTCTTGTTTATTATAATTTTTAAAAAACACACAAAAAAGCTTACTTTTAACTTTATGCAGCTAGAATTTACAAACATATTAAGGAAAAAACCAAGAGGGGATGAGTCCACAAAGGTAATCTTACAACCAGATTTGGAAGAGAGGAGAATCTAGCAACATGGGAAGCAGTGATAGTTAAAATAATTGTCTAGTTGTATAGTAATGAGAGCACAAAACAGGGGAGCAGCTGTGAGGGAATATAGTTAACTGGTGAAAACTGGGAGGTGGAAGGAAGCAGAAAATAGAAAAGAGCAAATAGAAAGAGAGCAAATGAAAAACAGAGAGGAAACAATGTTGATTTGTATGTGTTGAGCTCCGGAAGATAGAATGATGGTGATGTCAAGGAATATTACTTATGAGAGTGGATTTTCAAAATAAAATGTCTGGCTTACATGCACATTGAATGTAATCCTCTTTTCTACTTATCCTGTTCTTTCATCTTCCACCTAAGCCAGCTCTCCATAAATATATCAGCCTCAGGGAGAACCTTATGAATAATCTTATGAAAATAATTTCAAATGTTTTTTTTTTCCTAGTGCACTAAGGAAGACCTACATGAAATCATCACCCTATGTTTAATAAATCAATCAATACTAACAAGTATATACATTCTTCCACAGTAAGTATTCAATCTCACAATGGATTCTTAAGGACTCATCCAGTATGCTTCTGAGGAACATTTCCTAAGTTCATGTGTCTTAAATGAATATAAATTAATTACTGAATAATCCTAAGAGATGATTGATAAGACAATTGTTTTTTGAACTGCATATAATAAATTTAGATAATATAACAATGGCTTCTTTCTACTGAAATATTGAGGATTATATCCAATATGCTTTCCTCAGTGCTTTAGAAATGCTTTCATTTTGAATATTACCTTTACCTTCCTTTTAGATTCTTTATTTTTAATATCATCTTTAAAGCTACAAAATATTTTCATTTCCCCAGTTAGATGGCAAGTTTATGATGTTCATATATTTATGATTGTAAGCACTGGAATAGAATATTGAAGAGGTGGGACTGGCTGAATGGGATAACTATCTAAAATTACCTTATTCTGTTAGCATATAAATCTGCCCTGAAGCAAATTGTAACCTATGAAGTATTTTAACTGTCCGTTAGTAAATAGGTGGACATTTTAGAGGTTGTTAGAGACCTATAGTGCACCATATTCTATTATTCTGCTTATTTCACCCTATTTCTAACTACCCCACCTTTCCCCTACATATGTGTCTATAGGCTCTTCACATGATACATGGTCAGTGACATTCTCTTATGCTCCTCAGTGTTAGATCTCCACTGAAGGCCTTCATTTTATACTTCCATATTCCACTTTGATCTATGACAAATATTTTTTCTTGGTAATATTAATATTATGGTAATTCACTAGAGGTCTCTAACTTCACATCTGCAAAAACTCACAGTTCAGGTCTTATGTTTTAGTTTTTAAGTGACTAATATATCATTTAGCAGTGCACTTTGCTTTTTTTGCTATTTCTGTTCTAAATTATTGCAGCATAGTATAAATGTGCAATATGTGTCCATAAAACACAGTATAAGAAGATGGTAAAACTTTACTTATACTTTCTTTGCATAGATTTCCCATTTGTAAGGAATAATAGTACTAAAGTGCTCTGATTTCAAAAAAAAAAAAAAAAAAGAAGAAGAGCCAGCAAAACAAAAATCAGTGACTACCAAGCTCCTAATCATTATGAAGGAATCTCATTGATCTTAATATTCCTTAAGTCATCCCTCTCAATTTAGATCGGAACACTGCCTTCAATATCTTCAATATTTCTTTTCTAGTGCTACATTAGTTAGAGTCTTTGCTGCTAGTGATACATATATAGCTCACTTAAACAAAAATCAGTTAAATTTGCATATGGAAAACAAATGTGACCATGACACCTGTGTTGCTTGCTGTGCCCTGGGTAATAATGCCCATGGTTTCTGACCCAGAAATTTCATGTCTTTGGCCAACCATCCATGAAACTGTGACAAGTTAATTTTTAGCTTGAAAGGAGGTTAAAAATTCTTACTCTTTATAGTTCTTGACACTGTTCACCTTTTGATGGGTATTTAAATGGTTTCTAGTTTGGGCTATTAAAAATAGAGACTATAAATATTTGTGTACACATTTTTTTTTAAGATTTTATTTAAGATACAGAGAGAGAGGCAGAGACATAGGCAGAGGGAGAAGTAGGCTCCCTGCGGGAAGCCTGATGGGAAACTCGATTCCAGGACCCCTCCCAGGATCCCAGGATCATGCCCTACGCTGAAGGCAGACACTGAACCATTGAGCTTCCCTGGTACCCCTGTGTACACATATTTGTATGGATATTTCCTTTCTTTTATTTCCAGGAACCATCTAGTAAAATGGCTAGATTATAAAGTTCATGTATGTCTCACCTACTTAAAAAACTGGCAAAGTATTTTCAAGATGGTTGTACCTTTTCATACTTTCACAGAAACATGTGAGAGAAGCAGTTTCTCCACATCTTCCCATTTGTTATAGTTAACATTTCACTAGTGAATATTAAGGTACATCTTTTCTTAGATTTGTCTATTTGTCTATCTTCTCTGGTATAATGTCTTTAAATATTTGACTCATTTTTATATTGGATATTTATTATTATTATTAACTTTTGGGAATCCTTTCATATATTCTGGATAAAAGTTCTTCATCAGATACATAATTTGAAAATATTTCTCCAGTTTATGTCTTGTCAATACATTCCCTGAACAGTTTTTTTTGAAGACTAGATTTTTAAATTTTTTTTTTTATGAAATCAACTTTTCCAAGTTGTTCTTTTATGAGTCAAGACTTTGATGTCACATTTAAGAAACTTGCCTAATCCAGCATTAAGCAGGTTTTCTCCGGATGCTTTTCATTTAGTTTTTGTTTCTAGCTCTGGCTGGAACCTTAAGAACAATACTGAATAGCAATAGCAATGGTAAAAAAATCCTTGTCTGGTGTCTGATATGAGGGGAAAAGCTTTCTGTCTTTCAACATTGAGTATGATATTGGCTCTGGGTTTTTCCATAAATGCTCTTTATTCTCTTTGGTGGTATTTCCCTGTATTCCTAGGTTTCCAAAAGTTTTTATCATGAAAATTGGTGTATTCTATCACCAGGTTATTAATGCAAAAGGTTTTTTTTTGCATTAATTGAGATAATCATGTGCTTCTTTCTTTCATATGCTAAAGTGTGTTAAATTGATTGATTCTCTCATTGAGAACTTCAGGGATTCTTAATCCCAGTGCTGAAATATATTCAACTTGATTATGGTGTATATTCCTGTTAGTATGCTGTTTGATTCAGTTTGCTAGTCTTGTTTCGAAGATATTTGTATTTATTGTTGTAAGAAGTATTGATCTGTAACTTTCCCTTTTACAATGTCTATTTGGCTTTGGTATCAGAGTAGTGAGTATTACTCAGGGTGGGTGTCTATTCTTTATAAAATAGTTTGTAGAATTCACTCGTGAAGCTATCTGGCCCTGGGCTATTCTTTTGGGGAGGCTTTTGATTACTGATTCAATTTATTAACTTGTTTTAGATTTGTTGACATTTTCCATTTCTTCTTGAGTCAGTTTGGTAATTTGTGTGTTTCAAAGAAATATGTTCATTTACTTTAGGTTATTTAACTTGTTGACATAAGATTGTTCATAGCATTTGCTAATAATCCTTGCAATTTCTACAGGCTGATAGTGATGCCCCTATAATTTCTTACTTGAGCTATTTGCATCTTCCCTTTGTTTTTCTTAGTCTGTCTCAGTACTCATTTTCTGAAGTTGAAAAGCCTAGTATCTTATTTATCTTAAGACAGACCAGCATTCTAAGTAGGCCATCACCCAAGTGGCTAGTTAGTGGCCAGTTAGTGAATGAAGCACATAGTGGAACTGGCTTATAGACACATTTTTCTGAAGGTAGTCATGAGATCCATTAGAAAAGTGAAGGGAATGCTTTGCCTCTGAAGCAAACCATAAACAAATAATTGGAAGGGGAAAAGTTCTGTGTAGTTCTGAAAGCTATAAAGGAGAACTTCATTTTAAGCACTAGTTCAGAAAAGATACATTTTTACCACAATAAGGCAAACACTGGCAAATTAATATTTTAACAGCTCAAATTCTCCAGTAAAACATGTCTATAAGTATAAATACAGTTATTTCAATAGCTATAGCTCTATCTATGTCTTAGAGTGACTCTCCCCTCAAATAAGCAAATGGTCAGCTTGAACACAGATCACCTTGTCAGCTGCTCTCTTCTCCAACATAGTGATTAAAAGCCTTCTACTCTTACTCTGCATGAAGCAGTTAAAATGGACAAGGAAACAGGGTGGGGACAATTAGAAGAAAGCAAGATAAGAACAATTTAAAAAGATAGAGTCCAGCAGTCAAGTCAGGAGAACAAAGGAGTGGAACTCCTAATACAATCAAGGCCTACTGCTAACTACAGGAACTATATACAGGAATATTGCTAACTGCCAGATAGTAATTTGCTCTTGTGCCAATACAAATTAGCTGGACTGGGGAAATACCCTGACTTCACAGTTCCCCACCCCATTTTGTTCTTTCTTTATAATTGGTATCATTGACCCTGAAATAAGGAAGTGACTGATCTTCATACAATTGTATCTTAGTTTCTATGATAGGGCAATTTATGCACTTCATAAAGGTAGCCACTGAGGGGTTGATTGAGAAGGGCTGCTATATATTCACTATACACTATGTTTATGTGAATGCAGGGCCATTTTCTTCTTTGAAAAAAGCTTCATCTATTCATTAAGGCATGCTTCACTAGGGCTCTCTCCTGTGATCACCCCCTTCAAATTTGCTTAAAGATACTTCTTTATAGGGTAGTGTGTATTTGCATATGCACATATATTTGCATATGCATATAACCACATGTACATACACATACTTTCATTAGACTGCTGAGGAAGAGAGAGAAAATGCTATTTTTGTTCTTTTCTACTGATGACCATTGCAAATACCTGAAACTGCTTTCTAAACTGAAATTGGTTGACAAATGAATCTAACATTTTTAATATTACAAGTTAAAGTTTAGGGTATAAGAATGGTGAAAATGGGGGATCCCTGGGTGGCGCAGCGGTTTGGCGCCTGCCTTTGGCCCAGGGCACGATCCTGGAGGCCCGGGATCGAATCCCACGTCGGGCTCCTGGTGCATGGAGCCTGCATGGAGCCTGCTTCTCCTTCTGCCTATGTCTCTGCCTCTCTCTCTCTCTCTCTCTGTGACTATCATAAATAAATAAAAATTAAAAAAAAAAAAAGATTAAAAAAAAAAAAAAAAGAAAAAAAAAAAAAAAAGAATGGTGAAAATGAACAAAAAAAAAGAACAATGAAAATGTATGGGTTTTTGTCCTTATTATGTTTCTAATTTGCCCTACCACTTCAAACTATAACCTTTCTTCTGAGTTCAGTTACAAAGCAGAAAGTCTTTGGTAGTTCTTCTCTTCTTCAGTTTTCACACTGAATAAGTATGTGCTGAATTAAAGCTAGCCACAAATTCTTTGTTTAACTCCACACCAGGATATGGAACCTATTCCTCCTCCCCTGGAATCTGGTCTTGTGACCATTCATCCAATAGACGTGCCAGAGTGACCCTCCTTCATTCCATGTCCAGCCTACAGGAGGACTGGCAGCTTCTGCTTCTTGTTCCTTAGAATGACTATTCTTGGGAGCCCCCCACCCCCACCCCTCTGCCCAAGCCATCTGTAAAAAATCCAGCTTCCTGGGGAGACCACGTGGAGAGGAGATGTCCTTGGACTACCTGGAGTAGGAGAGGCTGAGCCATTTTAACATCCTAGTTAAGCCTCCAGTTGAGCTGGAACGTCAAGAACGATGAAAATGTATGGGTTTTTGTCCCTATTATATTTCTAATTTGCCATACCACTTCAAACTATAACCTCTCTTCTGAGTTCAGTTACAAAGCAAAAAGTCTTTGTCTAACTCTAGAAATGACTATGGAAATTGAATAACATGTGAATAAGTTTTGAAAAATATAAATTATGTATAGTATATTTATACTTTGAACTGAACTTCCAGTCTTAATTCTAAGTCATATTCCTGTACTTTGGCCAAAATTGAGCACTAAATGTCCAATTTATAATTATACCATATTATTTTACACACCATAAGCACATGTTTGTTTTTGTTTTTGTTTTTTCTTCTTTTTCTGACTTATTCTGTCCCTCTGGATTCCATATCAAGAAGCAAGCATGAAGGTGATGCCATATCTGATCTTTTAAATTATATAATGATGAAAGAGAATATTTCATACTATTCTCCTTGCACATATACATGCCTCCAGTCTTGAAATAATTTGCTTGGATTTTGTACTAAGCACAGAATGAGGAAAAGAAAATTCTCTGGAGAATAATTAAAATTAGGATAGTTGCTACCTTTATACTGACTTGGAGGTTTTCACTGAAAATCTCTTAATTTCACTTCATTGAATAAAATCATTCTTACATATTTTTGCCTGATTACATTATTGCATATCAGAAACAAAGTCATATAAGACACTTGAAAGCACACACATTTTAAGTTACAGAAAGTGTGACTCCACCTTTACTCTAAGGTTAAATCTATAGCCCACATGCACACAATCAATCCAATTAATTCAGTCTATATAAATAAATCCAGTTGAGTGTCATATTTTGTTTAAAAAAGAAATGACTGCTGAATAGGAATTTTTCATTATTTGAATATTACAAAATCTCAGCTACCAGAATTACTTTATGGAAATGCAGTAATATATGTAAATGTACAGTGGAGATTTTGGATTAACAGTGTAATTTATAGTTTCTTTGTGATTATAATGTTAACTTAAAAAAGACTTCCTTTCTATGACATACTTTTAATTGGTGTTAGAGTAATTTTCTATATTACTTTCTAGATCAAGTTAATTTCATACTCAGTCCAGACCCATTTTTATTAAAACTGATTTGAAATTCATATTTTATTATAGAATTTTTTCACATTTTTCTTTATCTTTAGTTATTTTGCTTGTCTTTCCTTACTAGGAGCTTGAATAAAGTAGAAATAACTATGCCTGAGCTGTGTTTTCCAATGCTCTTTATAACTGTTATGAGTCTTCACAAAAAGTTCCAAACTCTGCTAAGTCAATTTCTTCCTTGTCAGATACAACTGATATCTTTCACTTTTCTTTTGATAACAAAGATTATTTATTTCAGTTAACTGAACCTTAGTTAACCAACATGAGCAATGATAATGCATCTTTGATAATATATTTCGTGTAAACAAAATCCTTCATTTAAATGAATGAGTTTGTTTTCATGTTATTTCACGAGGGCTCTTAGCTTCATTATTTACAAATCATAAATTTATATGTAGTGTGAAGAACAATTTCTCATATGGGTGAATGTGATGAAAAGTGTTTTCCTAGAGTTATTAACATATTTTTTTTTCAGTTTCCCAAATGTCTGTCCCAAAATACCCTAAGGTATTTTGTAAAAATATACTTTTTAAAGATGTCATCTTTGGAGGAAAAAATAATTTAAATTTCTCTATTTCTAATTGAATCAGAGGGAGGGAGAATAAGGAAAACTGAATTAAGCTATTATTCAAAAATCTTCATTGGATTATCTCACCTACACATTTTTTGACATTTGCTAAATAATTCAAAATTGGTTTATAGCTGTATTAGGATAAATTAATGTATAATATAAAATAGTTCACATTTGATTTAAGTTTATTTGTCAATCAGTCAGTAGATGAAGATGGACATTGTTTGTTGGTAGGTGGTCTGCTTCTATGTGGTGAACCAAGTACCGAATCTATTTATTTTTCCATTTTACAGCTTTGCCATTCCTTTGGATACCTTGTCTTCCATAGCTAGTCAGTTGAAGAGGAATGTAACACTGTTTCTTAGGAGCCTTTGTCTAAATGTGTCATGCTTCACTTTCACTCACATTTGTAGGTGAAGTCACACGCAAGAATTAGAAATAACAAATTATTTACTCAGGTAGAAACACAATTTGGTGAATAGCTAGCTGACTTTCATAATTATTCTCATGGGTTGAGATTCTAAGGTATATAATGAACAGAACTAGCATTCCTCCCTCCCCACAGGCTCATCACTCTGCCAAAAGGGTCAATAAATATTCTACTACTAATTTTTTAAATTCAGATTTTTCTTGATGTTTAAAACTTATTTATTCTTAAGGATGTGATGTGATGTGTGTGTGTGTGTGTGTGGGGTGTATCTCCCAGATTTAAGGGATTGTATCATATCTCAGACTTGCCCAGGTGTGTTTTTTTCATGGAAATTTTGAAGTCTTCTTCAATTTTGTACTTAGCACTCTCCAAAACAGAATCATGTCAATTAATCCTTCTGGTGCAGTCAAGGTCCATTGATTGACTACTCTAACTTTTATCAATCTTAAATCTGGGAGTAGATACCAAATATTCTTTGGTGATTTGAAGTGGATCAAAGGGCAGGGGCTACCATTTTATGTATTTCCACTTATAAACACTTGCCCTAATTATTAATTTGCTTTCCTATGCACTCAATGAATTCTGTTCAGTTCAATGATATAGCAAATTTAATCTCATCTTTCAGAAATCTTATTTTTTAAAAATAAGTCTGTTTAGGGGCAGTCCGGGTAGCTCAGTGGTTTAGCCCTGCCGTCAGCCCAGGGCATGATCCTGGAGACCCTGGATCAAGTCCCATGTCGGGCTCCTTGTATGGAGCCTGCTTCTCTCTCTGCCTGTGTCTCTTCTTCTCTCTCTCTCTCTCTCTCTCTCTCTCTCTGTGTCTCTTATGAATAAATAAATAAAAATTTTTTAAGTGTGTTAGTTATTTGTATCTTAAACTTTGATGAAGATATGGACTTGATGATCTGTTTTCAGGAAGAAATTTTTAAGTGTTTAATAAAAGTTGGATTATTTTATGTAACAGGTTTACATCCCAATCTAAAGTAAATAAAGTGCATAATATAGTGAGCAAATTAGATGTCTTGTAAGTAAATTCAAATAATTGAAACTACTAAGTACTCACCTCTAAATGACTCCTCTGGCCATAATCCACCATTACACATCCATGATAAACTTCGGAAGTAATACAGTTTCATGAAGCTGGGGATATCTATACTGAGTCACAGAGAAAATAATAAATGAAGAACAAAAATTCTTAATAAGCCAGATTTCAAACAGAAAGAATGAATTTGTTATACTGGTTGCCCATAAAAATAGTGTGGTATTTGTAAAAAGTACTTTTATTCTTTTATGTTTTATTACATTCTAATTATATCTATTCTGTACTGCCTTTAGAAAAACCCACATAAACATTTTTCTTCTTCAAGCTAGGAATTTTGATTCAATGTTTTTGGATTCTTACACAAAATTTACTTTTAAATCACATCTTATTGTCAGACTATTTCTTCCCAAATAAGAGATAATATACCCAAGGAAATAATTCAGATAATACAAAGAATAACCAATCTTAGTAGAAGTGAAAGCAATTAATTACCACATGTACTATATGTTCTGGGTTTGTCCCTCTAGATCCATTCTTCACTCTGCTCTTATGTAGGCAGAACACTGATCTCTATGAATTGAATCATCCAGGTTGTCTTGCCTTGTTTTCTTTTGGGTTCATCCCAGAGGAGGCAGTGACCTGGGATCAGAGAACAATTTCCTTCTTCCACTTGGCCTTACCAGGCCCCAGTACTTTTGAGCATTTGTAGAACTTTGTCCCTCCCTCACTTAAGTTTAATGATAGTGATGGCTTCTTGTTTTACTGCTTCCTGGATGCCTTACATCCTTCAAGAGTGTTTAGCCCTGCCCTCACCTTTGGTATGGCAGTATTGAATTGTTTCCATGGGTTTCTTGCTGGAACCCTGTTTGAGACACTGAAATGGATCTACTATTAAACTAATTAATGACATTCAAGCTTCAGAGCCTACACTTCTACAAATCCCTGGTGTCACAGAAATGCTAGTTATAATAGACTATTCCAAGTGGAGAGGTGAAGAGAGGTAGTAATCAGGAAGCTTTACCTGGTAAGATTTCTGAAAAATGGCCTAAAAATTTTCAGAAGAAAGAGACCTATATCTCTAAAGGTCAGGTAATTGGGTTAGATTTTTGTTTTCATCATAAATAAATATTTACTTTCATGGCAGATTATATCTTTGTAATTTTATTTTTTTCCTTAAATTATAACAGCCATACATTATCCTAAATTAGACAATGTAAATAAGATGTTATTTGCTGGAAATGTAATTCAAATACTAATTAGTAGATCTATCTAAATGAATTCAGAAACCAAAGGCGAGAGGATTATGCACATCCTGCCTGGCTTATTGAGAAAGAGCATATTAAGAAGGTGACATTTGAACATCGTTTTGAATACTGACAAGGATGTTGCAGGGCAAAGACTAGGGTAAGGGCAGGAGAGGTACTTGCCTCAGGTAGAAATTTATTAATCTACATAAATAATAATTAAGTCAATGACGGCCTCAGAGGAAGGCCACTCTCTTTTCCTGACTTCTTCCAGGGTCCAAGTAGGAAGGCAGATGGAATCTTGGGGCTGGGGCTTCTCCTCCACACTTTGGTGCCCACAAGTGGAAGAGAAACTAAGGGATCTGGAGAGAGAAGAGACAGGAAAGCAACGATATCAATCAAGAAAGATGAAGGCTGAGGGGCTGAAGAAGAATCAGAGACAAAACACCTTACAAATAAAAGGAGGGGAGAGGGCAAAACCAAAATCCACCCCAAATTAGAAACTTCCTAAAAATAATGGAAGTTCTCCAGTCTTGTCAATGCTTCTTCTGTGGTGGGAGTGCTCAGGCATCAGTGCAGCCTGGGAGTTGGTAGTATAGTCCCTAGGGCTCATCCTGGGCCAGACCAGACACAGCATCTTCCTCTTCCTCCTCCTCATTGTTCTTGTCTTCCTTGTCCTCCACCTTGTCCTCACTGTCTTCTTAAAAAAAAAAAAAAAAATCAAATCAATGTAAAAGCCTAGGGTGACCAAAGTAGCCTGACTTCAAATTAAGACAAGATTAATATTGCTGTTTTTATCTGTCTTTTACCTTTGTCTTCAATAGCGCTCAGCACAACACTGGATCTAGCTAAATTTCTATCTCCAACTCCAACTCAAGTCTTCCCTTAGAAAACTCTTTCCATTGCCATTTTGCACACGTCACACTGGACATTTTTGTTGTTCCTTGAACGTACTGAATATTTACACCTTCTTTTCACATCAACTATAATGCTCTTCTCCCTCATTTCTTCTGGCTAGTTTCATCTTCTTTGTTCTCATCTCATAAGTCACCTCTCAGTGAATGTTATTCTTAACACCTGGTCTAAAGCTAACACCTCGTTTCTCCTACCATCTCACACCAATAATCTAAAATTATCTTATTTACTGTTTTGTGTTTAATGCTTATCTTTTCCCAGTAATATGTGAGTTTCAAGATACAGTTTCCTTCTCAGTCTCATATAAAGCTGAAAGCACACAACTTAGAACAAAACTTGGTACCTGATAGAAATACAATAAATGCTTGTTGATGATTAATGCTCTGCAATAGTGAGTTCTCTATCACTGAAAATGCTATGTAAAGTCTGCATGACTTTCATTGTGGGGTGTTTTGAAACATTTGGTTGCTCTGAGTGGGAGGTTGTATAGGGTGGCTTTAAGCAACTACTTCAAGTAGACAATGTGAAGAAGCAATACCTTCTATTTCTTCTGTAATTGATCCTTTGCTTCTAAATTGAATTGACAGTGAATGCCCAAGCTATTTCTATATCTCTAATCTTCAATATTAAATATTGAGAGTTCTGGACTGTAAAATAATAAAAAGACTAAACTGTCCGCGTGATGTTTTGACTGTAAAAAATACACTCAGAAATATATTATTATTTTTATATTTATCATATTTATATATTTTATTTTTATAAATTTATTTCATGATTATATTTTATACAAATTATATTTTTTATAAATACATATATATATTTTAAGATTTTATTTATTCATGAGAGACAAGGAGAGAGAGGGAGAGGAAAAGACATAGGTAGGTAGAGAAACAGGCTCCATGTAGGGAGCCCAATGTAGGACTCTATCTCAGGACTTCAGGATCATACCCTGAGCCGAAGGCAGACTCTTAACCACTGAGCCACGCAGGCATCCCAATAAATGTATTTTTAAACATAAAAGTAGTCTTTATTTTTAAGGATAAACCAATATGTTTAATAAGAGGTTAGTTTATATTTTCTTTCATTACAGATAATAAATAAAGATTCTTACTTTATTCATCTTAACTGAAAGATAGAAAGCATAAGAACAAATATGATTATTGGAGTTGTGTTAATACAAGCATTTAAAGAATCTTAAGCATGTCCATTTCCACCAAAATTATCATATGTCTTATATCCTAAGAATGGTGGGAACCTGGCTGGATAGACCAAAAATTTGGATGAACCAAAAATTACTTAATTATACATAACAAGGGTAATCAGGATATCTTCAATAATGCCAGAGAAACAGAGAGAGAATATCAAATAAAGGAAATGATACATGTTTTTCAAAGAATAAGTTGAATATGAGATTAAAATTTAAACATATCATTAGAAATACCTAAAATCAGCAGCCACTTGTATATGTACTCACAGGTAATTGGTTAGTAAAATTATTAGTCCTAATTTATTCATTAGAGATTTATTAAGTTTCTGCAGTATATCAAGTTCTATGCTAGCTGGTAATGATATGTTATTGAATAAAACAAAGACTTTGTCTTTTTGGAGATTATATTATTTGGGAGGAGATGGTAGAAAGAACTCCATATATGTCAACTGGCTATATGGGCTATAGAGGAAAGTCAAATAGAGTAAGAAGTTTCTCAGAGAGTGGTATTTTAAGTACACTAATATTTTATTTCTTTATAGTTTCATTTTTTAAAAGATTTTATTTATTTATTTATGAGAGATAGAGAGAGAGGCAGAGACATAGGCAGAGGGAGAAGCAGGCTCCATGCAGCAAGGCTGATGTGGGACTCAAGACCAGGACTCTAGGATCATGCCCTAAACCTAAGGCAGAGGCTAAACCACTGAGACACCCAAGTGTCCCAGTACACTGATATTTTAGATATAGTGATGAGGAAAGATATCTGTGAAGGATGTTAAATTTAGAGAAAAGCTCTTATGGAGAAAATGAGATTTTGAAAGATATCAAAGAAACTTTGGAACTAGGGAATAGAAATGAGGGATGTGAAGAAAAGTCATAAAAGTAACAGAAGAATTTAAGTTATCTGGGAAGCGATTAGAGGATTTTGAGCAAAAAATGAGATGGTCTAATTTGTATTTTTTTTAAAGATTTTATTTATTTATTCATGATAGTCACACACACAGAGAGAGAGGCAGAGACATAGGCAGAGGGAGAAGCAGGCTCCATGTAGGGAGCCCGACGTGGGATTCGATCCCGGGTCTCCAGGATCGTGCCCCAGGCCAAAGGCAGGCGCCAAACCACTGTGCCACCCAGGGCTCCCGTCTAATTTGTATTTTAAAAGAACTGGTCTTGTGAAAATATACTAAAGTCATGTGAGAATATACTAAAGGCATAAAGGTAGATAAAGAGATAATTTAGGAGACTATTACAATAACTAGGTAAGAGCGAAGATGCTTGGGCCATAGTATTAGCAGTGGTTCAGGTGAAAAAAATGGCATTATTTTCAGCATATTCTGAGAGAAAAGATAACAGAATTCACTAAATGATTGGATGTGGGTTACAAAGTAAGAGAAATACAGTGGTGATCCTAGGATTTATGGCTTGAGTCACTGAAGAGATGGAACTGCCCTTCATTCAGCTAAATGATCTAGATCAGAGAGTAGAAAGTTTGGTGGAATAAATCAGGATTTTGATTTTTAAGATGTTAATTGAGATGTTTCTAGTAGTTAGATATTCATATCTGGAGGTCAGAATGTGGAAAAAATTGGAGATAGAATTTGGGAGTCACCTGCATAGAGATGGCAGTTAAGTACTGGAGCTAGATAAAGTTTACAGACTCACGGTCTTGACATTAAAAAAAAAAAAAAAAAGAAAAAGAAAAAAGCAGCTAGATTTTATGACTGTTTCTTGGAAGATAAAAAAAGGCTGAAAATATTGATTTAAGAATCATCTACATAAAGGTCATAGGTGATACTAAGAATGGGTAAATCCTCTAATTATATTTCAGCTTGAAATTACAAAGATAGAAAAAGGAACTTTGGGCAGTGATGATATCAGAAAAGTCCTCTCTACCAGTAAGTATGAGAAAATAAACACCCATAATCAAATGTCCTTGATATTAAAAATGTCAAGCTACTCCATAGCTACTCCACAGCACCTATAGAAAATATCTACAGTAGACGTGGCCTCCAGTAATGCTATCTCACAGAACAGGTTGTATTGTATTAATTTCTTTTTGCCATAATGATGCTAGATGTTAACACAATAAATATCTCTGTATATTTTATATTTAAGTAATAGGTAGATTTTTAAATTGTTTAATGTTGTTAATTATTTTGGACTTTTCACTTTGGACATTTTCTAATGCTTTATATTTTATTTTACCATCAAATCCCTATTTAGCACTCTTATCATCCAGATACCATGAAGTTTAGTTTTACATTTATTACAGGTATTAGATATGTCAAGGTGTCTGTAAACTATCGATTTAGCTATATATTTGGAGATAGAAATTAAATTCAAATTTTGAAGAATTATTTCCTTTATGTTGAACAATTGAAGCTCTTCTTTTAATCACTATTTCTAGTTGTGTTCCTTTTTAACGAGGAGGCATTTGGATGTTTGAAGGTAACTAACACATAACATAATGAATACATGATAAGTTATTTAAATGTTCTCCACTTAAATTACCTAGAAATTTTAAATGCCGAAATAAGTTAGATGGTCTGACATTTCTATGATTCTAGGGATTCCATATTAGCTGTGTTGTGAATTTGTGCATCAGGTCAGAGACTTAGAAAATTGTGCAGTCTGTGTCCTTTTTAAAGTAAATTGTATCTTATTGATATTTATAACTCTATTATCATGAACAATGCTGGCACACAGCAGGCATTGGCATTGATATAATTACATCATATATACTCCTGCCCTAAGATTAACTGGAAAGCTCTTATGCAACAGGAAAAGTCAGCTAGACATTAGGCATAGTCATCAACTATGCCAAGATGTAAAATTAACTCAACTATTTGATGTCAGAGTAACTGGAATCAGATTTCCCTGTTTGTTTTCCGGGGCATCATCATAGTTCACAACATTACCAAGAATTTTTCAAGATTTTAATAAAAACTTATGGTCATTTCTAATCTCATTTTTATTCTCTGCTTTCCTGAATTACTGTCACAGTGGGAATTTTGTTATACTAGCACAGTGGATTATGGGTACATCCTATCTTCTTGCATATTTTCTCCCAAGGTGCATGTTCATCCTAATCCTTTTTCTGTCTTCTCAGTTTTGGAGAGAAAATGCATGATTTTATTTCCTTCCCAAATATTTCCAACTTGGTTGGTTTCCAGCAGCAGAACAGCAGCTCTAAAAGCTTAATTGGAGGATTGAAATCATGCTTTGTAGAAATGAGGAGACCCTAAGTGCTATTAATTTATCAGAGGTGCTTAGATTGTCTGAATAAGAGTCAAAAGCTATTTTAAAAAAGATAAACTAGGTTCAGTAACAGGTATAGGAAAATACATACACATACAAGTCTCCTCTCTGGAATCTTTCCCATGTCTTATTTTAGTGATAAAATAACTGAGGAGATTTCCAACTTGCTAAAATAACTTAGACTTTGGAAGATAGTTGTTTCTAACATTATTATTAATTTTAATGGTACCAATGTGTATCGAGAGTTATAGGGAAGGACCATAACATAAATTCTCATTCTTTTATTTTTAGCAGTTTCTATGTGCTGAGCATTATACTGTATATTTGTAATAAAT